>NC_137822.1:50313589-50436089 GCF_963921795.1 Nannobrachium achirus | reverse complement strand
GAACCGACCATGGACCACTTGATAAGCCCACAGTGTCCCTCTGAGGGTTCATGTAAAACTACTGGTGACTTTGTACACGCCTGTGTACATTTCCCATAGATTCTATGGGACTTGAACACTTGCTCCTGCCTTTCGTGTACACGGTCTGTGCCGTGTCCCCTCAGAGGGAAACTGTGGGCCCCCCGACCTCACTTTGAGAACCGGCCATGGACCACTTGATAAGCCCACAGTGTCCCTCTGAGGGTCCCCCGACCTCACTTTGAGAACCGACCATGGACCTCTTGATAAGCCCAAAGTGTCCCTCTGAGGGTCCCCGACCTCACTTTGAGAACCGACCATGGACCACTTGATAAGCCCAAAGTGTCCCTCTGAGGGTCCCCGACCTCACTTTGAGAACCGACCATGGACCACTTGATAAGCCCACAGTGTCCCTCTGAGGGTCCCCCGACCTCACTTTGAGAACCGACCATGGACCACTTGATAAGCCCACAGTGTCCCTCTGAGTGTTCATGTAAAACTACTGGTGACTTTGTACACACCTGTGTACATTTCCCATAGATTCTATGGGACTTGAACACTTGCTCCTGCCCTTCGTGTACACGGTCTGTGCCGTGTCCCCTCAGAGGGACACTGTGGGCCCCCCGACCTCACTTTGAGAACCGGCCATGGACCACTTGATAAGCCCACAGTGTCCCTCTGAGGGTTCATGTAAAACTTAAAACTATTGCCCGTGTACACAGTGGTTAATCGCATGTGCAAGGATCTACAGAGCTGGCTGGAGCATGGAGCAGCCTGGTGGAGTCTGGTGCAGTCTACCCTGGTCTGGCCTATTCAAGCCAGATCTGGACAGTAATGGCCTGGTGGAGTCATCTAACTACCCCCTTTCCCCGGTCTATACTCCTACTCGGCAGGACTGGGCTGGACTCTATTGGGCTCTGGGGGGCTGTATTGGGCTCTGGTGGGTTGTGCTGTTCTGTGCTGGGCTCTGTTGGGCTATACGAGGCAGTACAGTACTAAAGCCTAGACATGTTCATGTAAAACTATTGGCCGTGTACACAAAGTCATGTAAAACTTGCCCATGTACACAGTGGCTTTTTCCTTGACCTTGTGAGTTAGGAGTGTTGTAGAGACACGAGACCGGGTTTGTTGGATTCAGCGTCAAAAAGTAAGTCAGAATATGTGTCTTTTATCCGAAAGAATGTGTAATCGTGTTGGTGGCGTGCAAATTTCGTGTCTTTTTCGCAATCATAAAGGGTTAAAATTGTCGGAGAGACACGAAACCCATTCCATCGGATCAGGCATCCTTCAAATATGAAAAGTGTTTCCTGCGTAAAACAAACGGATTTCTTTAGATTTTTTTATTGATTTTAAGGACAAAAATCCGGGTTTCGGTGTCTTTTTCGCAATCGTAAAGGGTTCAAAGTGTCGGAGAGACACGAAACCCATTCCATCAGATCGGGCATGCTTCAAATATGAAATGTGTGTCCTGCCTGAAACAAAACATATTTTTTTGATTTTTTTATTCATTTTAAGGACAAAGGGCCTGTTTTGACACCTAAAACGACCCTTTTCCTTGACCTTTCGAGTTAGGAGTGCCGTGTACACAGGATCTACAGAGCTGGCTGGAGCATGGAGCAGCCTGGTGGAGTCTGGTGCAGTCCTGTCTACCCTGGTCTGCCATTACAGTCACTGTAATGGCCTGGTGGAGTCATCTAACTACCCCCCTTCCCTGGTCTATACTCCTATTGGGCAGGACTGGGCTGGACTTAGGTTTGCTGGAGTCTATTGGGCTCTGGTAGGCTGTATTGGGCTCTGGTGGGCCGTGTTGTGCTGTGATGGGCTCTGTTGGGCTACACGAGACAGTACAGTACTAAAGCCTGAACATGTTCATGTAAAACTATTGGCTGTGTACACAAAGTCATGTAAAACTATTGCCCGTATAAACAGGGGTTAATTATTATAAACACAACTGTTCAAGTGTGGAGAGCTACAGAGCTGGCGAGAGCCTATAGTGCAGTGTTCCAGACGGATCCAGCCTCATATACTCCCCTTATAAGTCAGTGGTTCAACTATGGGACCCCTAGAGGGGTCTCCATACTCCCCTTATAAGTCAGTGGTTCAACTATGGGACCCCTAGAGGGGTCTCCAAATGATCTTGGGTGGTCCCAAATGTTTAGCTTAATGTGAAACATTGTTTTTCCACTCAACAGTGTACAGAGGCTATCTGCACATTTCTAAAGAGACAATTTAAGGACTTTTTAATACTTTTAAAATGATAAATTAAAGGAGCTATAGTCAACTTTTTCTTGAAAAACCGGATGCTAAAATAAAAATAATGTTTCGAAAATATTTTATAAAAAAATAAGCTTCATATATGTGTTTCAATTAAAAAATGACCACAAAAAGCGGAAAAATAATGATAAAATAATCATTTTGGTCCTTTGTTTACATTTACAGGGCCCGTAAATGTAAACAAAGGGCTCCTTTAAATATTAGGGGCAGAAATTGTGAAAATATCAGATCTACATGCTCACGCCGCCCTGCGTTGTGAGGTGTTGTGAGCATGTAGATCTGCTATTTTCACAAGGCCGTGTTTTACAAAATGTAACGCCTCAACTCTTTGTCCAAACAGTGAGGCATTGTGAGCTTGAAGATTAGCTATTTTCGCCATCTGTTGGAACCAAGTCAAATAAATGCAAGGCCTACAATTCTCTGTCTGTCTGTCTGTCTGTCTGTCTGTCTGTCTGTCTGTCTGTCTGTCTGTCTGTCTGTCTGTCTGGCAATATCCTCAGGGTGTCCAGTCAAAACACCACAAAACTGACATTCAAGGAGTAGTTCACCCACAAAATGACTTATTTTTTCAATGTATTACTCACGCCATGGAGACTTGAGTTCAATAGAAAAAAGGTCACTTTGGGGGTGAACTACTCCTTTAATTAAATGTTTTTCTTCTCTTCACCCACACCAAATGATCACCACTCTGTTTTGTTACACACGTGTGGTTCTAAAGATGAAAGAAAAATGCAGGGCATTCACAATCCGGCTAATTAAACAACAAACAAATTGGAATTATCAGAAATATGTTAGTCGCACGCATACTGTACCAACAAAACACAGTAAGTCCAAATGGAAAACAAATACACTTGCACTGATCTGAAACATATTCTCTCCCAGTGAACTTGACTGACCAGTGAACAAAGACAGACTGGTGCCACTCATCAAGCAGAAGCCACTGATCAAAAGAAGGCACTAATTGACCACACCTGGCTTGGTGGCCTGAGTGGTGTAGTATAGTGTGTTGACAGCAAGGCTTATGCAGGCCAACCTAACTCTGTCCCTGGCATGTGTGAGGTGCTTGTAGATCTGTGAGGTGCTTGTAGATCTGCTGTATTGGGTTTTTTAACTAGTTTGAAGTGTTGGTGCCGTGCTGTGACAGCTTGAAGCAGGGATGGCTCCCCACAAACCCAATTGTGATGAAAAATATTTATGAAATAAATAAATGAAATCCATGGAGGGGTGGAGGTTGTGGATTGGCAGGCAAGGAGTGTGTGTGCAAAGTTTGGCATTGAGTAATATGCTGGCTGTGTACACATGTTCACAGCGGCGTCAGTTCAGGAAAGGCTAAGGTATGGCAACATGACTGGTGTCTTGCAAGACACCAATCATGTTGCCATACCTTAGCAACAGGCACGATGAAAAGTACATTTAATTATTTCCCCCCTGTAGCCAAGGTATGGCAGCTGCCATAGCTTGCCATACCCAATTGACGCCCCTGCATGTTCACCTCCAGTAGGTTGGGAAAGTAGCCTGCCACCCTGTGGAAATAGGCTTGAACTGCAAGATAGGACCCTAAAACAAATAAAATGGAATAAAAAAGCATCCGTAAGACGGATGGGCGAACAAGTGGTGTCCATACGTAGATGGGGTCCCAGAGGACATGTAGAGCCCACCCCCTTATTTTTCACGCCCACAGGATCCATATGGTGGGCCATGGAAATTTGGTGCCGTACACCAGCAATAGCACTGGTTGTCGTGTACGCAAATAACGATAGGGGTAATTATTATTGTTATTATTATATAATTACATTATAGCACACTATGTTATAATACAGTATACATGATCCATAAGCTGAGGTTTACTACAGATGTACAACTAGGTATTATAATTATAATACAGTACATTTTAATACAGTACATTGTTAGCCTCGCATAGCCAGACTAAAGCCCTTTGCACACAGGACAGATGCGTTTTTTTTCGTTTGCTGCATGAATAAAACGCATTGTATTTGGTGTGCAAGGCTGTGCGGAATCGGCGCTGCGGATCCCAAAAGGAGTCATAAAAGGAGTGATGATAGGGATGCCCCGATCAGGGTTTTTTTGCTCCCGATCCGATACCGATCAAATATTATTGCTTCCGATTCGATCCCGATCTTTCCCGATCCGATCTTTTGGCAAGGCATTAAGAAGAAAAAAAAAATCTATTCATTCTATCACTTGGTTCTCAACCTTTTCAGGCCGTGACCCCCAAAATAATCATATTTTAACTGGGGACCCCCGACCCTGAAGAGTTGAGGAAGTATATTTTGTATAACACGGTTCTATTGTGAAAATAGCAGATCTACATGCTCACAACGCCTTGCAACGCGAGGAGTTGTGAGCATGTAGATCGGCTATTTTCACAATTTCTGGCTTTAATATTTGACAATTTGGCCAATGTTTAATTTGTCATTTTAGAGGTATTAAAAAGTCCTTCATTTTTCACTTTTGAAATGTGCAGATACCCTCTATACACTTAAACCTTATGTTGATTTGTTTACTGTTGAGAGAGAAAACAATGTTGCACATTAAGTTAATCATCTGGGGACCCCCCCAAAATAATTTGAGGACCCCCCTGGGGGTCCCGATCCACAGGTTGAGAACCACTGAGCTAGTTGACAGTGCAGAGAGACATAATTGCCTTCCTATGATCCATTAGCAAGGGGCCAATTACTACTTATTGGCATCAGCTGCCAGCTGTACACAGAGTCTGACACAATCACCTTCCCTCTGCAGTGCTCTGTCTGTCTCATTTCTCCAAAAGCCCTTGAATATGATTGAAAATGATTAAGGATTACTGTGATTATGGTAAGCTTACATTTCATATCGCATTCACCTTACCTGTAACTTTCAGTACTCCCAGAAAAAAAATTTTTGAAAAAAAAAAAAAAAATTTTCCCGATTTTTTCCCCCCGATCTCCGATCTTATAAAAACGGCCATATCGGCGGCCGATCCGATCACGTGATCGGGATCGGGCAACACTAGTATTTTACCGCATGCAACAAGACGCACGAATCGAACTGGGTTCAATCGAGAAAAAAACGCACGGCGGCAGCCACTCGTCGCACGGCTAATTCGGATTAGCTTTGACAATTGTATTGTCCGTTTTATCCGTGCGGATAAACGCGCCTGTGTGCAAAGGGCTTAACTCATCTTGGAAGATGGCCTGGTCAGATATGAGGCAGAGAGTTCTAGGAGGAGGTGGGGCGTTTGTATTTTTGTCACAGTGTGGTGTTCCTGCAAACGTATTCCCCACTGGAAAAAGTCAGTCCTACATCTCCCACTCAGTCGGTTGCGCTCACAATAAACAATATACAAACAGACAACTTTAAACCCATTAAGAGCGAGTTAAGAGCTACAATCTATTTGTGTTTGTTAGAATGTAAACAGACTCGCACCGCATGATGTAACTTCCCTTAAACGCATCACTTCCTCCACTTCAGCTAGAACCAACCAGATGTCATATCTTGCCCAGGTGGTACATTATAGTACATTATTACACGGCTTTGTTGAATTATGCTTGATTCTGATTGGTCAATTGCTGAACTCAGTAGTGTGTTATTTCTGGATAACAGACTGCTCCGCAAAATATTTGAATCGAGAAATAGACGATGCAGGAAATACAGAAAATGGATTCTATTTGACCAACACTTCCTTGTTTTCCAAGATGGCCGTTTTTTTATTATTTCTTTTATTTGAGTGATGTCATCGTGGTTACAAAGCCTCTTCCATATAAGGACGCAGCATCCTCTCACTCTCTCTCTCTCTCTCTCTCTCTCTCTCTCTCAGGTGTGTCAGGAGAGAAGCTGGAGATCGACCCGGTAGCCAATCAGAAGACCAGCACCAAGTTCTGGATCCGACAGAAACCAATCAGCATCGACTCTGACCACCTGTGTGCCTGCGATCTGGTGGAGGAGAGATCTCCAAGTAGGACTGATCTGTAGATCCTCTAGATGTTATATATGTGATCTATTAGATCTCCTAGTAAGACTTTATATATGTGATCTATTAGATCCCCAAGTAAGACTTTATATATGTGATCTATTAGATCTCCAAGTAAGACTTTATATATGTGATCTATTAGATCTCCAAATAAGACTTTATATATGTGATCTATTAGATCCTCTAGACTTTATATATGTGATCTATTAGATCTCCAAGTAAGACTTTATATATGATCTATTAGATCTCCAAGTAAGACTTTATATGTGTGATCTATTAGATCTCCAAGTAAGACTTTATATATGTGATCTATTAGATCCTCTAGACTTTATATATGTGATCTATTAGATCTCCAAGTAAGACTTTATATATGTGATCTATTAGATCTCCAAGTAAGACTTTATATATGTGATCTATTAGATCTCCAAGTAAGACTTTATATATGTGATCTATTATATCTCCAAGTAAGACTTTATGTATGTGATCTATTAGATCTCCAAGTAAGACTTTATATATGTGATCTATTAGATCTCCAAGTAAGTCTTTATATATGTGATCTATTAGATCTCCAAGTAAGACTTTATATATGTGATCTATTAGATCTCCAAGTAAGACTTTATATATGTGATCTATTAGATCCTCTAGACTTTATATATGTGATCTATTAGATCTCCAAGTAAGACTTTATATATGTGATCTATTAGATCTCCAAGTAGGACTTTATATATGTGATCTATTAGATCTCCAAGTAAGACTTTATATATGTGATCTATTAGATCTCCAAGTAAGACTTTATATATGTGATCTATTAGATCCTCTAGACTTTATATATGTGATCTATTAGATCTCCAAATAAGACTTTATATATGTGATCTATTAGATCTCCAAGTAAGACTTTATATATGTGATCTATTAGATCCTCTAGACTTTATATATGTGATCTATTAGATCTCCAAATAAGACTTTATATATGTGATCTATTAGATCTCCAAGTAAGACTTTATATATGTGATCTATTAGATCTCCAAGTAAGACTTTATGTATGTGATCTATTAGATCTCCAAGTAAGACTTTATATATGTGATCTATTAGATCTCCAAGTAAGTCTTTATATATGTGATCTATTAGATCTCCAAGTAAGACTTTATATATGTGATCTATTAGATCTCCAAGTAAGACTTTATATATGTGATCTATTAGATCCTCTAGACTTTATATATGTGATCTATTAGATCTCCAAGTAAGACTTTATATATGTGATCTATTAGATCTCCAAGTAGGACTTTATATATGTGATCTATTAGATCTCCAAGTAAGACTTTATATATGTGATCTATTAGATCTCCAAGTAAGACTTTATATATGTGATCTATTAGATCTCCAAGTAAGACTTTATAGATGTGATCTATTAGATCTCCAAGTAAGACTTTATATATGTGATCTATTAGATCTCCAAGTAAGACTTTATAGATGTGATCTATTAGATCTCCAAGTAAGACTTTATATATGTGATCTATTAGATCTCCAAGTAAGACTTTATAGATGTGATCTATTGGATCTCCATGTAAGATCTTTTGTATATATACACTAAGGCATTGTTGAATACCTCGATATCGATATTTCTCATGATATTAGTAACAACAATTGCATTCTATAGTTTTTAATGTTTTTCTGCTTTAGGTCCACTGCCTGCCTAACCCAGATAATGAATATCATATCCATGCATGCACACTGCACAGTACACATAGAATAAAGACATTAAATGAATATCTTATCCATGCATGCACACTGCACAGTACACATAGAATAAAGACATTAAATGAATATCATATCCATGCATGCACACTGCACAGTACACATAGAATAAAGACATTAAATGAATATCATATCCATGCATGCACACTGCACAGTACACATAGAATAAAGACATTAAATGAATAGCATATCCATGCATGCACACTGCACAGTACACATAGAATAAAGACATTAAATGAATATCATATCCATGCATGCACACTGCACAGTACACATAATAAAGACATTAAATGAATATCATATCCATGCATGCACACTGCACAGTAGGCTACACAAAGAATAAAGACATTAAATGAATATCATATCCATGCATGTACACTGCACAGTACACATAGAATAAAGACATTAAATGAATATCATATCCATGCATGCACACTGCACAGTACACATAGAATAAAGACATTAAATTAATATCATATCCATGCATGCACACTGCACAGTACACATAGAATAAAGACATTAAATGCCTTATTTCCATTTTCCAACAATGGTTTTATTGAAATAACCACACCTGGTTACAGATGGACTGCTTTGTTGCTGTGCTACGTGCATGCATAGTGAGTCTGTTCATTAATTTGACACATACACCAATACCTCATTTCAAGCCGTCTTCATCGATATGTTTACCTTGCATGTTGATACCGTCCTCCATCGTGTGTGATGTGATGACGTCATCAAACGATAAAGTCGACTTCAACTCAACTTTTTACTGAGTCGAGTCGACTTGCAAAAAGCACAAGTCGTTAATGCCCTAACTAGGGATGGCCAACGGTTAACCGTTACCGTTAAACCGATAAGAAATTGGTTACCGGTAAGCACTAACGGTTAATTTTGACCGATAAAAAAGAAAAGAAAAGGGAAATCAACCCATGTGTCACACCAAAAGCCCCGTACACCAATATCTACGCAACATCAAGTCATCAACCATGCAACTATACGCGCTGTGGTCACACATTTCTGGACACCAATGCCTGTGTAACATCCATGCATTCACGCAACTGCGAGTCTGCGACGCTGCTTGATTTGGAGTCGTACACGCTGACTTGTTCATCAGGAAACAAATGCTCCGTCGTTGATTGGATTTTACAAAACAGACCCCCGTCACATTGAATCCCGTTTAAGAAGAGCTTAAAACACAACTTTCTAATGTTACATGCTGATGACGTGAGGAACGCTAAAGTCTTGGTTACAGAGTAGCTAGGATATGCGAAAATAACAAAGCTCAGAGTCGCAAATTCAATGATCGCTGCATCAGCACACACAAAACACGGGCAAGAGAGAAGAAAATTAATGAAATGGACATCACGTTTAGCCGATCCAACCATTCCAAAAGTCATACGATTGAAAGTTATTGCTCTACATGCGAGCATCTCGTTGCTGCTGTGTTGTTAGGCGACCGACAGGGAGTGCACAGAATTTTAGAGAGGCATGGGCTGAAGGGCCTTTTGGTGGACAATTCTGTTGATAAAAGTTAAGTGCTCCAGCCCCCTTTGCTGTATGTGCGCACGTGCCTGGCGAGAGCGCATCACATTACAGACTGATCATTTCAATCCCACAGTTTCTTTGCAAAAACACATTTCTTTTAGAAAACATTTGTATTCTTGTTTCTCCTAGTTTTATTGTTTTTAATGTGTAAATATGGCACTTTATTATGGGGAAAAACGTGTGTATTTTCTTTTTTAAAATAGCGCATTTTTGAACACATTTCCTTAACGGTTAACGGTTAATTAACTGATAAGGCCTTTCGGTTATCGGTTAAGAAAAAATCTCCATTTGGCCATCCCTAGCCCTAACATACAGTCATACATCCATCTTCAACCGCTTATCCGGAGTCGGGTCGCGGGGGCAGCTGCTCCACCTGAGAGCTCCAAACTTCCCTAACATATATTCACATATATTTATGTTGGGGCTGTCAATACATCACAATATCTAATATAATTTACATAACATACTGTATCTTCCTCCTATATTCAAGCTGACATATTAATATAATAACATTGATATTGTTTTTCAGGTCATGCTATATTCAAGCTAACGTATCTTAGTATAATAAATAATATTAATGTTGTCTTTCAGGTCATGCTATATTCAAGCTAACGTACCTCAGTAACCACGACTACAAGCCTCTGTACTTTGAGTCTGACGCTGCTACTGTCAACGAGATCGTTCTGAAGGTCAGTAGATGGTTCTGAAGGTCAGTAGATGGTTCTGAAGGTCACTAGATGGTTCTGAAGGTCAGTAGATGGTTCTGAAGGTCATGGTTCTGAAGGTCAGTAGATGGTTCTGAAGGTCACTAGATGGTTCTGAAGGTCACTAGATGGTTCTGAAGGTCAGTAGATGGTTCTGAAGGTCATTAGATGGTTCTGAAGGTCATTAGATGGTTCTGAAGGTCACTAGATGGTTCTGAAGGTCATGGTTCTGAAGGTCAGTAGATGGTTCTGAAGGTCACTAGATGGTTCTGAAGGTCAGTAGATGGTTCTGAAGGTCAGTAGATGGTCCTGAAGGTCAGTAGATGGTTCTGAAGGTCACTAGATGGTTCTGAAGGTCAGTAGATGGTTCTGAAGGTCATTGTTCTGAAGGTCACTAGATGGTTCTGAAGGTCACTAGATGGTTCTGAAGGTCATTGTTCTGAAGGTCACTAGATGGTTCTGAAGGTCACTAGATGGTTCTGAAGGTCACTAGATGGTTCTGAAGGTCATTGTTCTGAAGGTCACTAGATGGTTCTGAAGGTCAGTAGATGGTTCTGAAGGTCAGTAGATGGTCCTGAAGGTCAGTAGATGGTTCTGAAGGTCAGTAGATGGTTCTGAAGGTCAGTAGATCGTTCTGAAGGTCAGTAGATGGTTCTGAAGGTCAGTAGATGGTTCTGAAGGTCAGTAGATCGTTCTGAAGGTCAGTGACAATGAAAATATCCACAACATCCGTTATCCTGGGGCGGAACATTTGACAAAACATTGCAGATCTACAAGCTCACAACACGTCACGTTGCGATGCTTAAAGAGCTTGTAGATCGGCTATTTTTTGGCAAAGAGAGTTAGAGAAAAGATTATCAAGTATGTTATATCCAATCAGGGCACACGAGCGGAGTGGAGCGATGACAAAAGCCGCTCCGCGCTCCAGAGGGCTCTTGTCCCACTCGCTCGTCGCTCTGGTCTGCCACCGCGCCGCTCCGTCGCTCAACTTGATTTCCGGCTCGCTCGCTCCGCTCAGGGCCGTCAATCAGAGTCAGCAGCCAAAATAAAAAAAACTAGTTTGCTACCATGTCCGAAACACTTTCTCCTTTACCAGTGTGTTCCCAACACAAATAGTCCAGTAATATTAGGCCAACATTAGGCTAAACCTAATCTCTTTAGGCTAAACCTGGATCTTAAAGAAATGGCCCCTCAAAATGATGGTTTAGTGATGAATCATCAATTTTCACAGTCTTTTGGGGTCCGTTTTTAGCCCAAGGAATGTTTTTCATGCAAAACAAATGCTTGCAATGGATTCAGAATAATTAAAAACCCCTAGTTTGACGCCTCACATCCCACTTAAAGCAGATTTTTTTGGGAGTCATTTTTCCGTTACAGTGTAGTGTATAGTAAGTGAAGGTAGGTAGGTCGTTTTCAAAACTTTGCCCCGATGGGATTCCTTGGGGCTTTTTTTCCCTCACTAAGGACATAATGAGGATACAGAATCAGTTGAGTTTGCTACTATTGCAATTTGTTTTAGGTTTTTTCATATAATGACTGGACTAAAATGCCTGCCCTAACGTGAGCCTGCGGACATGGAGAGCTGTCTAGCCTTCAATGATAGACCTACAAAAGACGCCATCTAAGGCATTGTATTTTTTAATAAGACGGCAATATTAAATCCTGTTGGTTATTGATTAATCACCACAACGGAGAGAGGGAGGCGACTCGTGGCGTGTGTTTTTCATTCAGCCAAATCGGTTTCACTTGCATTTCAAATCGTATCCTTTGACTGGCTGGTGATATATAACTTAACTGACACAAGGTAGGCTATTTATTATAAACATAGCCTATGTGTGGATGATATAAATACATTTGACTCGAGTGAAATCTTGATAAAGGGAATTCTCTGTCTGCTCTCCTCTCCGTGGTGACATGGGTCATGATGGGTGCACTGACTGCACTCTGCAGCGCACATGAGTTCTGGGCGGAGCCGTTCGTTGTTTGCGTTGGAAACATGCGGTGCGCGGTAGGGCTGGGCGATACGGTGATAATTATCGTTGAGACGATACAATGTCTCCACGATATGCCTTTTCAGAGGTATCGTATATATATCGTGATACAATTGAGGGAGCCTTGTAAAAATTCCTGTTCAATCGTTAATACAGAGATGCACTGCAGAATTCAGTTTAAACCTGCATTTTGGTCTATATCAGTAGTTCTCAAACTTTAAAATGTCAAGGTCTCCCCTTAACTCTGACAGTATACAAATGAAACCAAATGGACCCGTAAGGGTCCATTTGGTTTCATTTGTATACTGTCAGAGTTACATACTTGTAAAGTTCAATTTAGACCTCCCAAAAGGAACCCAGAGAGTCTAGTTTTTGTCAAGTAACTTGAAAAATAACCATAAAAACCAACGTGAAAAAGAATCGTGATAAAATCGTGTATCGTGATACAGCTTGGGAAAATATTGTGATATTGTATTTTTCCATATCGCCCACCACTAGTGCGCGGCCCCAACAGGGACGGCCAGGAGCGGAGGAAAATCCTCGCTCCAAAGCGGCTCAGACCCATTTGAGAAGTCGCTCGCTCACGTCAAAAATGGCCCGCTCCGCTCCCCGCGCCGCTCGCACTCCGCGCCGCTCGTATGCCCTGTGTCCAATGCTACCAGATATGCAGCTCCGCAAATAAAAGGTGAATTGATCCCAGTGCATGACGGTGGATCATTTCATGATAAATTTAAACCTCCACGATACGATTATTGTTTTTTTTTTATCACGGTAAACGATAATAAGGATTATATGGTCCCATCCCTTCTGGGGTCCCCCAGGGCACCTTACTAGGCCCTCTCCATGTCCCCCCTCCACTCAGAATGTCTTCAGTGAAAAGAGCTGATCTACAAGCAGCCGTGGTTGTTGTAAATGTGCTTCACAGATGGCCTTGGATTAGATGTAGATTAGATGTTGTCTTTGTGAATGTTCAGATCAACTATATTTAATATTGATCAGAAGTTAATATCTTTATGTTCAGATCAACTATATTTAATATTGATCAGAAGTTAATATCTTTATGTTCAGATCAACTATATTTTATATTGATTAGAAGTTAATAGCTGTATGTTCAGATCAACTATACCTATTGATCTAGACCTATTGATCAGATATTGATGTCTTTGCAGATCAACTACATCTTGGAGTCGAGGGCCAGCACGTCCAGAGCAGATTACTTCGCCCAGAAGCAGAGGAAACTGAGCCGACGAACCAGCTTCAGCTTCCAGAAGGAGAAGAAATCCACCCAGTAGATCACTTTAGATCTGCTGGGAGATCTTAGCCTGATTTCAGACTCTACGCTGGAGCTTGAGTCTGAAGTTGTCCCCATTCTATTTGATTGAAAAGGGGAGGGGATTTAGAATTTGAAATTCCCAATCACAAGAGATCTGGTGGGAGGGGTTGTGTTTGACTTTTGAACACAAAACATTCCCTCCTCCCCCTCCCCTCAATGACATGCACCAAACAGGTCATTGTCTTTGATGTTTCATTGATTAGAGAGAATCACTAACAAGCTATCGACACCGGTAGTTGTAGCTCTTTTGAAGTTCAAAGGAGGCAATTAAGAACTCTGGTGAGCCACCCCTCCCTCCACTGTTTCTGTTGACTTTCAAAAGTTAGACGCACCCCTCCTCCGTATTGCATTGATTTCATTGGTCGGTAGGCCAAGATACCGTATCAAGAGATGCGTCGTATGACACATCCAGACCAAGAGAAGCAGTTCACTCAGAGAGTGGGTGGGTCTATTGGCTGGAGCCAGGCTAGGGAGATCTACAGGATCACCTTAGATCTGCTGGGAGACCAACCAGATCACTGCAGATCTATTGGACAACCGAATGGACCTTTTCGGACAGACAGTATTTTGTTGCCACTCAGTAGGCGTTTCTGCATAACTTCCTGGTATGATGCTGATGTCACGCCCACATCCCTCTGTTATTGTTTCAGTAATCATGCTGTTCTTCACTGTGTGTTCAGTAAAGCGCCATTTATTGTTACGTATGCTTGGTTTTGTGTACGTTTTGAGTGAGAGTACGTACAGTGATTGCGTCGACATGCATCGTTCCTCTACGTTATTTACGTGCCGACCCGCTCTCTCTGCTCCAATTCTGCACCCGTTGGGGCCGCCTCGCAGCACAGAACAGTTCTGCACACAGATACAGGGGCGTCACACCAAATTCTGGGCCCTGGGTACAAGGATTGACTGTGGGCCCCCCATGAATGTTAACTATTGAAAAATAGCAGATATACAAGCTAACAGCACGGCACCGAGTGCCGCGCTGCAAGCTTGTAGATCTGCGAGCTTGTAGACCCCCGAGCTTGTAGACCCCCAAAATGATATGAATTTGGCCACGGACCCCCATCTCAAAATATCTAGTTCCAGGGACCCCCCATAAGCAAAATTTGAGTTACAAATGTTCGCTTAAAAAAATATGCATTCAAAGATTTGCACACATTTTCACGACTTTTCAAAAATAGCAGATCTACAAGCTCGCAGCGCGGCACCGAGTGCCGCGCTGTGAGCTTGTAGATCTGCTATTTTTCAATAGCTAAAGTTACTAGGGCCCCTCCACCACCTGGGGCCCCGGTAACTCAGTCCCACTTTCCTACCCCTTGTGACGCCCCTGCACAGATATAAAAAGCTAGATACCTCCTCCGCCGCTGCAGTTCATTGGCGAGACTGGTCAAACAGGACTGGCGGAAGTGTGTAACTATGGAAATGCGGAAGGCACTCTGCCCCCTCCAATGGGAAAGAGGGAGTCCTGCCAGTCCTGCATCTGATTGGCCTACCAGGCTTCCCATTCTGTGATGCACAAGGAAGCGTCCTTCAGAATTCCCAAGAGCCCCGCCTCACAATTCTGGAGGCTTGCATAGAGTTATTGGGAGGGAGGTATCTAGCTTTTTATATCTGTGGTTCTGCACACATTTAGCCAACATATTTAGAACCACAGAATTTCCCGACCCAATCTGCTCTCTGAGTCACAGAGCTGTAAGGGTTATATTACATAATTAACCTTATAACCCTTATACATTATATGCTCTGAGTCACAGAGCTGTAATCTCTTGGTGTTTCTGGTCGTCTCATTTTGTGTTCGTGGCAAGAAAATAGTTTTTATTAAAATGTCCACCACAAGCCAGATGACCTCTGACCCTGATGACCCTCGATGACCCTTGTCGACCCCTGACCTCTGCGGCTCATCAGTGTGGACCAAGATGGCGACAGTAAGACACGGGAGACGATAGTAACCCCAATAGTTGAACGGGAAAGTGTTTTGTCTGAGTGTATCAAAGGTATATAGATCTGCTATTTTCAAACATTTAGTACTTTTACTTTTGGTACTTTAAGTACATTTTGATGCCAATACTTTTACTCAAGTACATTTTGAATTCTGGACATTTACTTGTAAGTTTTAGTAAACATTAATTTATTAGAAACATATGGACTAACACATGCCAACGAGTGGGCTCATCGGTAGATATAAAGCTGTTTCGACGATGAGGTGAGCAACTTCATGATTTAAACATGTTTTGAGGCGAATAGGGACGTTGAGGCTCAACCAGCGAGAGCCATTTGACTCTGCGTTATAACTCCAGGAGAGACAAAACCTCCGAATATTAGCGCCCACTCCTGGAAGTTATAATTTATGGCTAGCTCGAGATGTGGTTCCTGCTCATAACGGCCCATACGAGGTTTCTCCGGGGGTTCACCAGGTTATCAGCCGCTCTTACCGACACCAAGCGTTGTATCCAAAAAGAAATGGTCCTAAATACTCGTCTCTTGCATCTCTACTTTTTTAGCGGCGGGGGAAATCCAAACGATTTGTTGAAAACAATACTTTAAAAACGCTCACTTTGTCAGCCCGGTCTGTGTTTTTTGTCAGCCTGTTGCTAATTTCTCGCGGGGAAATCTCGCGACACGCTCCCATGATTTCTCGCTTGAGATTAATGGCGAGTCACGTGGTTGCCTCCATAACATTTCACTGGGAAAACACAGACCGGGCCAGCCAACCACCATAGAGTATATATAAAATAGAGAGCGGACGAGCCCCGCCCCCACTATCATTTCAATGCAAGTGCTCAGTGGCGTTTTGAAGCAACGGCTACGTGCTAGCATGTAGCTAATCCAGGTGCATTCTGGGGGAAATTGGCCACTATTCGAGACCACAAATGACGTCACGCTGCTCTCCGCTCACAGGAAGGAGTGGAGGGGGCGGGACCAAAATGCGCGTTTAGGCTGCAGTTCCAACTTTGGCCACCATCAGGGTTGCTTCAAATCTAGCCCTGGGTTCTGGGGGCTTGCCAACCACACATCAAAGCAAGCTGTGAGCGGCAGTCAACCTGCGGGTCGAGACCCCCAGAGAGGTCAATTATTTATTGCCTTTTTATTTATTTATTTATTTGGTGAAGTCACAATTTAAGGACTTAGGGAGGGGTCGTTTTTTGGAGCAAACAATGGCTCCAGAGGTACAGGCACTTATCCAACCATTGTCAACAGCCTTCTGCTTCATTTAATGACAAACCCTGGGTGCCATCCCTGGAAATGCCCCACAGTCACTGCAGTTAGTGTGAATGAACTGAAGTGGCTGTGTTTATACTACAATGTATTTTCCTAAAACAATGGAGAGCTGTGTAAGGCAGAAACAATGGTTGTCAGAACTGTATCCCCCCTCCCTAAAGTAAAAAAAAAAGTTACTTTAATAAAGGGATATTCCACTTTCAACAGGGAAACACCTTATGGGCTTCTCTCCACACACACACCCATTGTAACTTCAAACTCCATTTTAACCATGATAGATTCATTAAAAACACCCATTATTTTTTCTGGTGACTCATACTACCCTCCTAATACGTGAGCAGGCCCTGTTTTTTTTCGATAACGTTCTTCTTTTATTTTTAATAATTATTTGGGAAAATGGAAAATATTTTTTTTAAATAAATGAAAAAAGTTATCGAAAAAACAGGGCCTGCTCACATATTAAGGCCCATTCCCACTTGGCCAGATAACAGATAAAAAAATCTCTTTCTCCAGATATTTTTCCATTCAAAGTGGATGGTAGATACAGATAGAAAAAATATCTACCACAGATAAAATTATCTGTGACAAATATCTGTGGTAGATATTTTTTTTATCTGTATCTACCATCCACTTTGAATGGAAAAATATCTGGAGAAAGAGATTTTTTTATCTGTTATCTGGCCCAGTGGGAATGGGCCTTTTGGAACCCCCCTAGTCAAATTGTTGATCAGGCAGTTGACCGGCAGAAAATGAGTTGACTAACGGTCGCCACTCGGTCGCCACTCGCCATCGGGGCGTTTTACTGTGAATGTAAACATCAGACTGAGAAGTTCATCCAGAGTTCAGCTTCCATTTATTGGTGGTTTATTTTTTTAATAAATAGACACTCTGACACCTTGTTTTGAAGTATAAAAAATACAATAGCATTGTTATTCTAGACACTGTTCTTTTCACGCGAGATCTTTTCTCACGACATCTTGTTTTAAACTTCAAGGGTTTTCTTATTTTTAACAGACATGAGGTTTGATTCAAATGTTCATAAAACCAAACACTTCATTTAAGCAGTCCTTCATCATCATCATCATCATGAGAATAGAAAGTAGAATCACATGCAGTCACATCGATACGTTTAAACCAGTCAGCCAAGCTAGGGAACACGATAGAAACTTACACACTTACATACGCGCGCACGTACTTAGACACAGTGCAGTCATAGAGTCATCTTTCCAAACTAAAACCTTTGTCTTGTTAAAACAACAGCCGTTCCAAACCTCAGCCGGTGGCACTGAATGTCGGTCCACCTTCAAATGACTGACAAAACACTACCATTTATTTCTTTTTTTTACGATAACAGTAATATTAAAATAATAGGATATGGACTTCAATAAGTACTTTTCTTTAGTGTTCACAGATCATCAGTGAGTAAAACTGGAGCTAAGCTGTAATCCTGGGCTCTGCTCTCCCTCTGCCAACCTGGGGAGAGCAACGGACTGACCTCATGCTTCCTTCAGTGCATGAGGAGTCCAAGCCCGCTTCTTAACACCTGACGGGGGGGGGGGGGGGGGGGGAGTTTCCCTGGTTGGACGCAGTGCGTGGAAGGAACACGTAATTCCAACCAGTTCCTTTCCCCTCCATCAGGCTGTGAAGAGGTTGAGAACGGCTGTCTTTAACGTTTGTAACTTAACGTTGTTTACATTAAACAAAGATTAAATCATTTGTAACGACTACTCATCATTTAGGAAACAAAAATAAAAAACGATGTAAAAAATGTTCTTTTATTATTTCATTACTTTCAGGAAATAAATGATAGCATTTCTAAATTTGCCTCACAAATTGATCAATCTGAAACTGAGAAAAAAAGCTTCTTTTTTTGCTGTAACACCAAAACTTTGTTCATTTCTTTTTCATTTCTTTTTTTTGGTGATGGAAAATGGTCTTTATTTGCCCTTTAAAATACATATTATAATTTTTGTTTTATTTTTGTAGAGAAACAAAAAACTGGCAGGAAAAAAAGCGATATGTTTTTGTGTCCTGAATGTTTTCATCACTGGACGGACGGACGGACGGACGGACGTCCGTCCGTCCGTCCGTCCGTCCGTCCGTCCGTCCGTCCGTCCGTCCGTCCGTCCGACAGACAGACAGACAGACAGACAGACAGTCTTTCCCACATTTAAAGCTTATCTTAGGCTAAATATAAACACTAAACACAAATCATTTGAATGAATAATGTTATGACTTAATGTAAGGTTGGGTCAGTATATTTATAATAATGTAGATTCAACACATATAAAACCAGATGATGACATTTCTACTGTAAAAGCTCACATCGACCCTTTCTCAGTACGGGGTTTGGACACTGAAGAGTCAACTCATCCGCACTGCTCGCGACGCCAGCGATGAAATCTCATTAAAATACATGTATTTCAATGAGGACGTCCTGACCTACCGCGAGCAGATTTGAGCTCTATTTGAGCGAGGTTTTGCGGCGATGTCCCGCCCTCCCAAACACTTTATATTATTATTTATTTATTAGATTGGTTCAGGCTGCGTCGCAACGCAATGGCCGACGCTCCATATGTGGACAGTATTTTCCGCAGGACGTCGCGTTGCGTCGCATCGCTCGCTCGCTCGCTCGCGTGCAGTGTTTTATTGGGGTTCATTTGGGTTGATTCGTGGTGGCGCGTTGCGTTGTGGATCTCTGCTCTCCAACGAAGTGCTCGAAGCGTCCATCGGCTGTATGCTTATAAGAAGAACAGATTGTAGATCTGCTGTTTTCGGAGCACAACCAAACATAAAACGATTTGTCTTTTAGTTCTACTGGATCTTTTCTCCACTAAAGTCCCTCCCCACATTTTAGTCTAGTTTTTAGTTGTTGACCAAATTGTCAGTATGTTTCATCATAGTTTTAGTCATCATAGATTATTAGTTTTTGTTAAATTTTAGTCAGTCATTTTTCATCAGTTTTAGTCGACTAAATCACCAGTGTCTGATATTACATGTAATGTAAACATTGATGCTCACAGAAGAAGGATACTGTATATTCTACTGTAAAGAATATTAAAGACTGGTCTGTTCTATCGCATATCTCACATCTTTTGCACGTTGCGTCGTAACAAATAAATCATAAACAAAAACAATTGATACAGCATTACACGTTGCAGTGTTAAATATGGATCCAAGAAATATAGTTTCAGAAAATGAACAAAAAAGGAACAAAAATACACAATAAATAAAGTTTTTCAGACTTGCATGTAGAAAGCGCTTTCAAAATGGTCCCTTTTTCCCTTTTTTTAAATATTTTACCTTGTTTGAGGACTAGAGGGCGGAAGACAGTTGGAGTGAGCCCTGTACCATACTGTACCATACTGTACTGTACCTTACTGTACAGTACTATACCTTACTGTACTGTACCTTACTGTACTGTACTGTACTGTACCGTACTGTACTGTACCTTACTGTACAGTACTATACCTTACTGTACTGTACCTTACTGTACTGTACTGTACTGTACTGTACTGTACCGTACTGTACTGTACTGTACTGTACTGTACTGTACTGTACCTTACTGTACTGTACTGTACTGTACTGTACTGTACCGTATACATACTGTACTGTACTGTACCTTACTGTACTGTACCTTACTGTACTGTACTGTACCGTACTGTACTGTACCTTACTGTACTGTACTGTACCTTACTGTACTGTACTGTACTGTACTGTACCTTACTGTACTGTACTGTACTGTACCTTACTGTACTGTACTGTACTGTACTGTACCGTACTGTACTGTACCTTACTGTACTGTACTGTACTGTACTGTACCGTATACATACTGTACTGTACTGTACCTTACTGTACTGTACTGTACTGTACTGTACTGTACCGTATACATACTGTACTGTACTGTACTGTACTGTACCTTACTGTACTGTACCCTACTGTACTGTACTGTACCGTACTGTACTGTACCTTACTGTACCTTACTGTACTGTACTGTGCTGTACTGTACCGTATACATACTGTACTGTACCTTACTGTACCTTACTGTACTGTACTGTACTGCACTGTACCGTATACATACTGTACTGTACTGTACCTTACTGTACTGTACTGTACCGTATACGTACTGTACTGTACTGTACCTTACTGTACTGTACTGTACCTTTCTGTACTGTACCTTACTGTACTGTACTGTACCTTACTGTACTGTACCGTATACATACTGTACTGTACCTTACTGTACTGTACTGTACCTTACTGTACTGTACCTTACTGTACTGTACTGTACTGTACTGTACCGTACTGTACTGTACCTTACTGTACTGTACCTTACTGTACTGTACCGTACTGTACTGTACCTTACTGTACTGTACCTTACTGTGCTGTACTGTACCTTACTGTACTGTACTGTACCTTACTGTACTGTACCGTATACGTACTGTACTGTACTGTACCGTACTGTACTGTACCTTACTGTACTGTACTCTACTGTACCTTACCGTACTGTACTGTACCTTACTGTACTGTACCTTACTGTACTGTACTGTACTGTACTGTACTGTACCGTACTGTACTGTACCTTACTGTGCTGTACTGTACCTTACTGTACTGTACCTTACTGTGCTGTACTGTACCTTACTGTACTGTACCGTACTGTACTGTACTCTACCGTACTGTACTGTACCTTACTGTACTGTAGCGACTTGTTTTAAATCTACTCTATTTGTAATAAGTCCAAGGCAGTGGCAGGAGAAACACTATTTAAAAACAAGCTTTGCTCTTTAAAAAAGAAAGCATTTTGATTGGTCATCCTTCACACACACACACACACACACACACACACACACACACACACACACACACACAACCATACAAACTAAACAAATCAAACCAACGTGAAACTAAAATCACGTCTCCAAGCCAAGGCGCTGCCGTTCTTCTCAATGCAAGACCCTCCAGAAATACAGTATGCCCTTATGTACGTAATAGCCTACGCCATTATGCATTTTTCACCACATATTTTTGCGGATTACGCAAATTACCGCATATTTCGCAAATGTCTGCATATTTTGAACTTTTTGCAAAATTCTGATTTTTTTTTTTTTTTTTTACTTTTTGCAGATTTCCGCATGTCTTTTCAACTTTTTTACAAATGTCTGCTTTTTTAGCAACCTTTTTGCAGATTTCTGCTTATTTTGCAACTTTTCTAATTTTTTGTTACTTCCCCCACAATTTCCCCGCATATCCAGGGATTCTGGCCTGCGTTGTTTGTGGAGGGTCGAAGCAGTGAGACTTAAAACTCTAAAAAGATAACAAACACAATAAAAACCTGTATAAGCAGCACACAAACACACGTACAACTAAAGTCTTCTCCCAGCATGTCATGTATACAGTAACACACGTACAACTAAAGTCTTCTCCCAGCGTGTCATGTATACAGTAACACACGTACAACTAAAGTCTTCTCCATGTATACAGTAACACACGTACAACTAAAGTCTTCTCCATGTATACAGTAACACACGTACAACTAAAGTCTTCTCCATGTATACAGTAAGCGCCTACGGTAGCTACGATGCTAGATCTGCTGCTTCCTTCGTCTAAAGGATGATAATCCATACGTTATTAATATTTATATACATTTATATTATCTGAAAAATACATCTATTCTTCTTCAGTTTGATATGAAGTATCAATAAATCATTCTTAGGATGTTTTCAGATGTTTTTTTTTTCACAGTGTTTCAAACTGAACAGTACATGCCAATAAGACCTTTGACCCCAGCAGGACACATGTAGAACCATTCATGACCACCAAGGGGTCTTCAACCTTTTCCTTACAGGCCGGGACCCCCGGGGGACCCCCACCATAATCATATTTGAACTGGGGACCCCCACCATAATCATATTTGAACTGGGGACCCCCACCATAATCATATTTGAACTGGGGACCCCCCACCATAATCATATTGAACTGGGGACCCCCCACCATAATCATATTGAACTGGGGACCCCCCACCATAATCATATTTGAACTGGGGACCCCCCACAATATAATCATATTGAACTGGGGACCCCCACTGGGGACCCCCACCATAATCATATTTGAACTGGGGACCCCCCACAATAATCATATTGAACTGGGGACCCCCACCATAATCATATTTGAACTGGGGACCCCCACCATAATCATATTGAACTGGGGACCCCCCACAATAATCATATTTGAACTGGGGACCCCCACCATATAATCATATTTGAACTGGGGACCCCCACAATATAATCATATTTGAACTGGGGACCCCCACAATATTCATATTTTAACTGGGGACCCCCCACAATAATCATATTTGAACTGGGGACCCCCCACAATAATCATATTTGAACTGGGGACCCCCCACAATAATCATATTTGAACTGGGGACCCCCACAATAATCATATTTGAACTGGGGACCCCCACAATATAATCATATTGAACTGGGGACCCCCACCATAATCATATTTGAACTGGGGACCCCCCAAAATAAAATTTCTGAATGCACCCTGGGTTATAAAAAGACCCGCCCCCACCTGCCTCTGATTGGTCTAACCAGACCCAATGGGTCGACCCAACTTCTGTTTCTGTGACATAAAGGAAGCTGCTCTTCCTCCCGCGATACGAACACCCCCAGAGCCAGAGGACATTCAGTTTATAAATTATAAATTCTATATTCTATATTCTTTACCCCTGACTGAGTAGCCTCAGATCACTGATACATTCTTTGAATGTCATGGAGGCCTTTCTGCTCATCTTGTTGTTCACATCAACCAAAGATTTGATTGACCCCCTGTAGTATCTCTGAGGACCCCCTGTAGTAACTCTGAGGACCCCCTGTAGTAACTCTGAGGACCCCCTGTAGTAACTCTGAGGACCCCCTGGAGGCCCCGGACCCCCTGTTGAAGACCCCTGGTCTATATATATATATATATATATATATATATATATACATATATATATATATATATACATATATATATATACATACTGTAGATATATATTACGGCTGGGATGCGATTACAAATTTTAATCAAATTAATTACAGGCTCTGTGATTAATTAATCGCAATTAATTGCACATCGATATTTCTGAGAAGTTTATTTTTTTAAGTAAAACGTACGAGTGAATCAACGTTTTTTTTTTTAAATTTCGCATCCACTGGGCCAAGCAAAGCGCTCTGATCGGCTACTTCTCCCTTTGCGTTCGTTGTCTCTTCTTGGTTGGTGCATCGCTATGATCGGTATGCCCGAAACTGAAGGTTCTGTGGTGCAAAAACTAAGTGCGATTAAAATGCGTACATTTTTTTAATCACGTTAATTTTCTGTAATTAATTAATCGCAATTAATCAGTTGAAGTCCCAGCCCTAATATATATATATATATATATATATATATTATTTTTTAAATCAGATTAATGTCATCAAACTGTTGTGATGGTACATGGTGCATTAAGAGTTCCTCAAACAGAAACAGCAGTTCATCTTTTTGCATAGAAAGAAACAACGACAGACAGACAGAGAACATAAGAGTTGAGCACCGTCCGCATGCCGTACGTACACTGGGATCACATGATAGAGGCAGGAACACACATCTCAGTAAAAATAAAAAAACATCAAGTTTCAAAGGATGTGTTGGTTTTACACATCATCACACGTCTAAATGAAGAGTAGAAGACCTTAAAACCCCTCTGTAATGCAGAGTCCTAAAAGGAGGGAAAACGCTTGTTAAATATCTTTAAAACTATGAAAAGGAAATAAAAAAGACACTGTTTTTCTTCATCTTTCATCATCATCAGACAGGCAACATTCTAATTGTGAATAACACCACGCAGACATATCCCATATATATATATATATATATATATATATATATATATATATATATATATATATATTAGGGGTGCAACGGTTCACAAAATTCACGGTTCGGTTCGGTTCGATGTTTTGGTGACACTTTTTCGATACAAAAAATAAACAGAAACGTATTTTTATAATAATATATTTTTTTATGTATTTTTTACTTTGAACAATATGGTACCCAAGTTCTAGGGTAGTGGTGCTCTAAGTGGGCTCTGCGGACCCCTAGGGGTCCTTGAGGGGGTTCCAGGGGGATGTGGATGTGGAGTGGTATGGTATTGTATTGTTCGGTACAGGGTCATTCGGTTTAAAAATGTCGGTTTGGTTCGATTTTCGATATTCGGTTCAATATGTTGCACCCCTAATATATATATATATATATATATATATATATATATATATATATATATATATATATATATATGCTATAGAGCACATATATATGTACTGTATCTCTACACATATATACTGTACATATTTTATTAAAAAACTAAAGATGCCCTTCATATGATATCGTCTAGGAGGTGGGGGGTCCCTACCCAATGGGGGGTCCCTCCCTACCCAGCCCTTCATATGATGTTGTCTAGGAGGTGGGGGGTCCCTACCCAATGGGGGGTCCTTACTCCTTACCCAGTCCTTCATATGATGCCTTCTCGGAGATGGGGGGGTCCCTACCCAGTGAGGGGTCCCTACCTATCATATTATATCATCCAGTAGATGGGGGGTCCCTACCCAGTGGAGGGGGGGTCCCTACCTATCATATGATATCATCCAGGAGGTGTGGGGTCCCCACCCAGTCGAGCGTGCGCGGCTCCGATGCAGCCATGATCATGCACATGAACTGCTTGCCGGTCCTCTTGTCGGTGGGGTAGATGGTGGTGGGCGTGAAGCGGTGGTTTCTCTCCACGAAGTCACAGAGCTGGCGGTATACGACGGGGTACTCGCTGCGCAGGGCGACGCCGCGGATGCGCAGCTCGCGCTGCGTGTTGATGAAGCACACCTCCCGGGCCCTCCGCCCCGCCTCGCCCTCCTTGTCCAGGTCGGCGGTGCCCGGCGGCGGCGTGAGGATCAGCGTCTCCATGGCTCCGCCCCCTCCTCCCCCGCCCCCTCCCCCTCCGCTGCTCTCCTCGCCCTCGCGCTCCTTCTCCTCTCGCTGGAGCTTCCTCTCTGGGCTGAAGGACGCCAGCGCCACCTAGGGGAACGGAGGTAGAAAGGAATGGTATATTTACTAAAAAATTACCCCCAAAATGACTTTTGATGAGCGATCATTGATTGATTGATTGAAGAATTTATTAGAAGTTTGCAATAGAAAAAAGTACAGTTTCATGACAGTACAAATCACTGGTACAAGGTCAACTAAAAGAGATCCTAGAAAGCCACGGAGAATTGAATTAAGCAATATGACACAAGAGGGTGTGCGTTATCGTTGATATCATCACGCCTGCATTGCCTCATTTTCAGCTATTTTCAAAATATTGTATAAAGTTTGTATGGTAGGTTTGTGGTCTACGTACGCTTTCTCTTAGATTAATATTTCTATGCATTCAATGTATTCGTGTTGATGTTTATATGACATACATGAAGTGGTTCCTGTGTAAATAAGCTGAAAAGCTTACAAGGATCTCCTTTTAGTTGGCCTTGTACCAGTGATTTGTACATGTCATGAAACTGTACTTTTTCCAAAGCAAACTTTTAATAAATTCTTCAATCAATCAATCAATGTATTACCTGCTTATTCTAAGTCACTGTGGATTAAGAGCGTCTGCTAAATGCCTAAAATGTAAATTATAATTGTAATGTATGTGTGTGTGTGTGTGTGTGTGTGTGTGTGTGTGTGTGTGTGTGTGTGTGTGTGTGTGTGTGTGTGTGTAGTGTACTTTACCTTGGTGTTAATTGTAATGTGTGTGTGTGTGTGTGTGTGTGTGTGTGTGTGTGTGTGTGTGTGTGTGTGTGTGTGTAGTGTACTTTACCTTGGTGTTAATTGTAATGTGTGTGTGTGTGTGTGTGTGTGTGTGTGTGTGTGTGTGTGTGTGTGTGTGTGTGTGTGTGTGTGTGTGTGTGTGTGTGTGTGTGTGTGTGTGTAGTGTACTTTACCTTGGTGTTAATTGTAATGTGTGTGTGTGTGTGTGTGTGTGTGTGTGTGTGTGTGTGTGTGTGTGTGTGTGTGTGTGTGTGTGTGTGTGTGTGTGTGTGTGTAGTGTACTTTACCTTGGTGTTAATTGTAATGTGTGTGTGTGTGTGTGTGTGTGTGTGTGTGTGTGTGTGTGTGTGTGTGTGTGTGTGTGTGTAGTGTACTTTACATTGGTGTTAATTGTAATGTGTGTGTGTGTGTGTGTGTGTGTGTGGTGTACTTTACCTTGGTGTTAATTGTAGTGTGTGTGTGTGTGTGTGTGTGTGTGTGTGTGTGTGTGTGTGTGTGTGTGTGTGTGTGTGTGTGTGTGTGTAGTGTACTTTACCTTGGTGTTAATTGTAATGTGTATGTGTGTGTAGTGGTGTATGGTAGCCTGATTTCAGACTCTGCACTGGAGCTTGAGTCTGACATTGTCCCATTGACAAGAGATTTCAAAGGGGAGGGGATTTAAAATTTGAAATTCCCAATCACAAGAGATCTGGTGGGAGGGGTTGTGTTTGACTTGTGTACACAAAACATTCTCTCACTGACTGCAGTTCAGAACCCTTTTGAAGTTCAAAGGGAGCAATTAAGAACTCTGGTGAGCCACCCCCCCCCCCCCTCCACTGTTTCTGTTGATTTTCAAAAGTTAGACCCACCCCTCCTCGGTCTTGCATTGATTTCATTGGTTAGTGCGCCAGATCGGCCAGGACACCGACAGAAAGACACGCGTCATATGACACCTCCAGACCAAGAGAAGCAGTCCACTCAGAGAATGGGCGGGTCTATTGGCTGGAGCCAGGCAATGTGTATGGTACTTTACCTTGGCGTACTTCCTGACGGTGGGGGTGTGTAGTGTACTTTACCTTAGCGTACTTCCTAACGGTGGGGGTGTGTAGTGTACTTTACATTAGCGTACTTCCTAACGGTGGGGGTGTGTAGTGTACTTTACCTTAGCGTACTTCCTAACGGTGGGGGTGTGGCTTCGCGGCGCCGCCCCGCAGGGCAGCTGCTCGCCCACTGCGATGGACACGTTGAGCAGGAAGCATTCGTTGGGGTCGTAGTCGCGCCCCGCCTCCTGCAGCTCCGAGGCGTAGGCGCCCAGGTTGTCGCGGAACCCTTCCAGCTCGCGCAGCGACAGGTAGGTGGGCGACATGGACAGGCCCTCTAGCCCCCTCTGCAGGAAGACGCTGGAACTGCCCGGGTTGGGGAAGCCCAGGAACAAAACCCCCCGACCCCGGGATAGGAAACCCACCTGGTGAAGAGGTGAGAGTTTATTCACACACATGTAGGGAGCCTGTCATTAACACATTAGCCATGTTTCCATAAACGTATTGGAATTAGGGAAGCGAATTATCAGAAATGCGTATTAAGACAACGCAAATTTAGCCTGTTTCCATTAAACTGATGAAATGCGATTCTTGGCAGATCCTGCCTGGGTCCGTCTGACCGACGTGCTGTAAATACTTCCCGCGGGCTTGGCTTTACACACAGTGCACAGAGCTGGGATGAGGCTGATGACAGACCGAGAGACGTGAGCACTGCTGTGACTCGCTGCACACTCATCCTGCAGCGTCGCAGATGCGAGCTGCTGTGAGCTTGTAGATCGGCCACGTTTGGCACGTGCAACACGGTGTGATGACGAAGGGTCACTCCGTGTGTAGGCCTAGCAACCGGTGTTGGGTATCGTCACATTATGAAGTAACTTGTTAGGTTACTTTAGTTACTGAATTGAAAAACTAATCCGTTACGTTACTCCGCTACCCAATGACAATTGTAACTTAACAAGCTACTTTTTCCGTTACCAACCATTAAAACCCACCAGCGTGGAAGTTTGGTAAACATAAAAAGACAAGAGTGCAGCCTACTTTTAGCTCATGCGTCCTCTTCAAAAGGCCGACGCTCCCCAGCGTTAAACTGTACAGTACCATGTGAGAAATGGGGGATGGAGGTTGTGGTTTGCCAGCCAAGGAGTGTGTGTGCAAAGTTTGGCATGGATCGGGGCAACGGTGGCGGAGATATGAGCAGGGTGACGGACAGACTGACGGACAGCCGGTGGAGGTTTTGATAGTAACTGCGACCTGACGGTCGAAAGTCGGAAGATATACCATATTTGTTCACTAATGCTTGTTTGTCTTCTGTCTACGGTGGCTGCTCTGCTCTGCTCTGCTGCTGTTGTTTCTCTGATGCAGGGACAGCCTTGTAAAGCGCAGTGTCTCTGATGCAGGGACACGGTTGTAAAGCGCAGTGTCTCTGATGCAGGGACACGGTTGTAAAGCGCAGTGTCTCTGATGCAGGGACACGGTTGTAAAGCGCAGTGTCTCTGATGCAGGGACACGGTTGTAAAGCGCAGTGTCTCTGATGCAGGGACAGCGTTGTAAAGCGCAGTGTCTCTGATGCAGGGACACGGTTGTAAAGCGCAGTGTCTCTGATGCAGGGACACGGTTGTAAAGCGCAGTGTCTCTGATGCAGGGACACGGTTGTAAAGCGCAGTGTCTCTGATGCAGGGACAGCGTTGTAAAGCGCAGTGTCTCTGATGCAGGGACACGGTTGTAAAGCGCAGTGTCTCTGATGCAGGGACAGCGTTGTAAAGCGCAGTGTCTCTGATGCAGGGACACGGTTGTAAAGCGCAGTGTCTCTGATGCAGGGACAGCGTTGTAAAGCGCAGTGTCTCTGATGCAGGGACACGGTTGTAAAGCGCAGTGTCTCTGATGCAGGGACACGGTTGTAAAGCGCAGTGTCTCTGATGCAGGGACAGCGTTGTAAAGCGCAGTGTCTCTGATGCAGGGACACGGTTGTAAAGCGCAGTGTCTCTGATGCAGGGACACGGTTGTAAAGCGCAGTGTCTCTGATGCAGGGACACGGTTGTAAAGCGCAGTGTCTCTGATGCAGGGACAGCGTTGTAAAGCGCAGTGTCTCTGATGCAGGGACACGGTTGTAAAGCGCAGTGTCTCTGATGCAGGGACACGGTTGTAAAGCGCAGTGTCTCTGATGCAGGGACAGCGTTGTAAAGCGCAGTGTCTCTGATGCAGGGACACGGTTGTAAAGCGCAGTGTCTCTGATGCAGGGACAGCGTTGTAAAGCGCAGTGTCTCTGATGCAGGGACACGGTTGTAAAGCGCAGTGTCTCTGATGCAGGGACAGCGTTGTAAAGCGCAGTGTCTCTGATGCAGGGACACGGTTGTAAAGCGCAGTGTCTCTGATGCAGGGACAGCGTTGTAAAGCGCAGTGTCTCTGATGCAGGGACACGGTTGTAAAGCGCAGTGTCTCTGATGCAGGGACACGGTTGTAAAGCGCAGTGTCTCTGATGCAGGGACAGCGTTGTAAAGCGCAGTGTCTCTGATGCAGGGACACGGTTGTAAAGCGCAGTGTCTCTGATGCAGGGACACGGTTGTAAAGCGCAGTGTCTCTGATGCAGGGACACGGTTGTAAAGCGCAGTGTCTCTGATGCAGGGACACGGTTGTAAAGCGCAGTGTCTCTGATGCAGGGACACGGTTGTAAAGCGCAGTGTCTCTGATGCAGGGACAGCGTTGTAAAGCGCAGTGTCTCTGATGCAGGGACACGGTTGTAAAGCGCAGTGTCTCTGATGCAGGGACAGCGTTGTAAAGCGCAGTGTCTCTGATGCAGGGACACGGTTGTAAAGCGCAGTGTCTCTGATGCAGGGACAGCGTTGTAAAGCGCAGTGTCTCTGATGCAGGGACAGCGTTGTAAAGCGCAGTGTCTCTGATGCAGGGACAGCGTTGTAAAGCGCAGTGTCTCTGATGCAGGTACACGGTTGTAAAGCGCAGTGTCTCTGATGCAGGGACAGCGTTGTAAAGCGCAGTGTCTCTGATGCAGGGACACGGTTGTAAAGCGCAGTGTCTCTGATGCAGGGACACGGTTGTAAAGCGCAGTGTCTCTGATGCAGGGACACGGTTGTAAAGCGCAGTGTCTCTGATGCAGGGACACGGTTGTAAAGCGCAGTGTGCGCTCTGTGCCATCCATGCAGCGTCAGCTCCAGAGAACTGTCACTGGGGGGGGGGGGGGGGGGGGCTATAGGGGCTTTTTTTAGAGAAGGGGCTAATTAATTTTGGCAACAAACAATACTGAATATATAGTACTAATATGACAAACGAGATTCACTCGCTTGGGGTGTAGATAACTGTACAGATCAGATCATTGGCAGTTTCCAGCTCCAAATCTGAGGACTGTAGGTGATTGGATAGGGTTTTTGTGAGGCTGAAGATGCTTTCCAGCATAAACATTATGATTTTATAGTTTGGTTTACATAGAAGTCAGTCAATTGTCTTTCACATATTCATATACATTTTATTTATTTATTCCTTAAATACTTCTCATCACAATTGTGTTTGTGGGGTGGGGGGGGGGGGGGGGGGGGCTTAGGGTGTGCTAAACCTTCACGGGGGGGGGGGGGGGGGGGCTAAAGCCCACTAAAGCCTGCATGCACAAACGAGCACGCTCGCGATGGATTTCACAGGACTGCGCCCGCTCGCCTCGCCGCCCCAAAACTTCGCTGTGCGACCAAATGAGCCACCCGCCTCTCATTGAAAATGAATTACTAGCAGGCGGTGACCGCGTACCGTGTGGAACCCCCTTTAATGTTTGGCATGTAATCTAAAACAATGAAAATTCAACAAACTAGGCTTTGCGAAGCCCCCCACCTTGGCGACGCGGGAGAAGGCGCGGTGCACCTCGGCTGTCTCGCGGCAGTGCTTGATGACGTGGCGGCAGACGCTGCCCACGCGGCCGTATAGGCAGCTCTCCTTGTGGACGTCCCAGTCCTCGCGACGGCAGTTCCTGGAGCAGTAGTAGGTGTAGCAGCTGTGGCACGACTGGAGAACATCAAACATTCACATGAGAAGAGAGATCGTTTGCTATTTTGCTTCCTAAACATGTCTTCTTTCAAACTAATGCAGGATAAACGTTCAAAATACACATATAGATGTTTATTTTAATGTGTAAAGGGCATTTTCTCAAAATGAATTTTCCTCATACTAATATCTCCCTATCTCCCTCCTTACTAGCACCCACAAACACCAAACTTTACAGTTTTATTCATACAGTTGTTTCCTGTTGAGATTGGCACATTTCCTGCGATGCATTTGAAACTACATTGCAGTGCACATCATGGGGGGATCACTGCTTGCCTCCTGTGAATTTTTTTCTTTTTTCTTTTTGTTTATTTTATTTTTATTTCGTTGCAGAGTGACGTGAGTGAGAGGAAAACAACTGGGTGAAATCTGCCAATCTCAACAGGAAACAATGGTATCTATCCACGAGTTTCCAACGCCCCATAATGCATTGCGCAGCCGCTGTACCGAGCTTCCGGCGTCGCAGCCGAGTGTGATTTACAAGCTCACAACAGGCTGCATCTGCGACGCGAGCTTGTATGTCTGCTGTTAAACCGGAAGTGTGGTCCAAACAGGTCCAAATAATCTCCAGTAAACTCCCGCGGAAACAGGTGGATATCCTGAAGATTTGTACCTTGAAGTAGAGGCAGATATTTATCACCATATCACCCACTCTACCTTGAAGTAGAGGCATGCGTTGAACAGCGTCTCCGTCCTCCGGCACTTGTTGTTGGAACACATCATGGTGTCGTCCTCGTCGGGGCTTTGGTCGGGCGAGCACTCGTCCGCGCTCTTCAGGGCGTCGCTGGACGACCCGTCCGTGTCCGGGACGTGTCCGTGGACGTGTCCGTGGACGTGTCCGTGTCTCTCGGGGTCCATCCTGATGGACGTGGGCTGTTTGTCCAGCGGGAGAGGCTCCGCCTTCCTGGACAGAGAGGCCGCCTCCTCCTGGTCTGTAATATTAAGGGTAATAATAATAATTATTATTATATTAAATAAACTTTATTTGTAGCCCTGAAACATGACAGTTGTGTCATACGGCCGTCGTGTTTCAGGGCTAGAAAGAAGCATCCTTTCCCAAGGCTCCTGTGCGTCACAATACGGGCCGCTCAACCAGAATTACGTGCCGCTCCCGAAATGTTTAATAAAAAGCATGATAGTTTTCAGTTTTTTTCATGCACATCAACCCCATCTATGGGTTGGGTCAGGGTTTATGGGCGCGTAACGCTATTCCCAGGTCTCATTGTAGTCCGAGGCTAACCTGACGACGCTGGTGAACGCTAACCTGGTGAATGCTAACCCTAATCCTAAACCCTAACCGGGCTACTAAAATGGTTACATATCGGCACTCCGTCACATTGCTATTCTGACCACCTAAACCTAACCATAGCGCTAACCCTAACCTCAGTAAAACTAACACTGGTGAATGCTAACCTGGTGTTTGGAATGGGGATGTGTCAGAATGCAAACCTGTCACCGCTGTAAATGGGTTAACGAAGTAGAAAAGAAAAGTAAAACCTTAAAACAACATTAAAGACGTTTAAAGCGTCACATATGAGCTTCTTGAGTAGTGGTGTCAGTTCAGAAAAAGCTAAGGTATGGCAACATGACACGCGCGCAAGACACCAGTCATATTGCCATACCTTAGCAACAGGCACGATACATTTACTTTCTTGGGCTGGATATGGCAGCCTGGAACGGTTGTTCAAGTGCAACTAAACTTGGCATGTTAGTAAACGTTCCACAATTAACAATAATGAATTGCACCTGTGCAGCTGACCTGCGGAACCTAGGAATATACCATTCTGTCAAGATGGGGAGAATACAAGTGTGGAGAATATCATTATAATACCTTGTTAAAGTGACCATTTTGTTACATTTTGCATTTGTAGTTATTTTACTGTAATTTAACAACTTTTATTTTCCCCTCTGGACCCAGGGTATGGCAGCTGCATACCCCGGCCATACCCAACTGACGCCCCTGTTCTTGAGCTGGTCCAGGATGTAAAAACATATTAAAGACGTTTAAAGCGTCACCTATGAGCTTCTTGAGCTGGTCCAGGATGTCCTCGCTGGCCCTCCTACTAGGAGGACGGTAGTCGGTCACCAGGTCAGCCAGAAGCTCGTCCAGCTGCTCCAGGCTCTGCTGCAGAGACGCGTTGTTGTCCTGAGTCTTCTCCTTGTTGGCCGCCGAGGTGGCGAAGCAGGACGACATGCTGCCACGCTGTCCTGAGGACTGGAGAGATGTTTAGATAAGATAGGTAGGTAGGTAGGTAGGTAGGTAGGTAGGTAGGTAGGTAGATAGGTAGGTAGGTAGGTAGATAGGTAGGTAGGTAGGTAGGTAGGTACACATGCTGCCAAGCTGCCCTGAGGACTGGAGAGATGAGATGGATAGAGATAGAGATATAGGTAGGTAGGTAGACAGATAGATATCTCTATTATCCCACGAGGGGAAATCAGTCGACCAAAGGCAGCACACGTATATCCACGCAGTGTGTTATATTCTGGCTTTGCCAGGCTAAGTAACCAGTAGTTCCGCCGATTTAAAACGAATCCAATACGGAACTAAAACTTCCTATGTTTGGCCGCTAGTTGCGCTGTTTTCCCCCCCGCGAGGTACCAAAAAGAATGTGTCTACATTGGACCCCATTCGTTTTCCCCTTTGATTTTCTAACCTTAATAAACGTCGTCAACGTCCTACTTTATGGTTCCTGTCGCTAGTGAAAAACTGCCTTTCAATCACCATGATAAGCGTTTTGTGCAAATATGGTCCCATTTATGTTGAAATTGATGATAAAGTTGCGGGGGGCGTGGCCAACTAAGCTGATACCAGCCAGCTGTGTTCTTCTTCGTGTGCTTTATTTCGAGAGGCTCCGAACACATTCTCCCAAGTATCCCTGCGGTTCCACGTGACCGTTGGCAGCCAATAGCATTCCTTATGCTTCCTGGGGTACAATTCAAACAATGATGGTGACACCCATACAAGGGACAAAAAAAAATAATTTTCGCAGCATAGAAACCAATATGGCTTCGCTTCGTCCATATTTTTCTACAGTCTATGTAAGTACCGCTTACCTCTGGAGCCACTGCGGCGTGTCTGGAGTCCAGGATGTCCCAGCTGGCAGAGCGTCCGTCCGGGGCCCTGCCCAGGCCCTCCGGGGCCCTGCCCAGCCCGCTGGACGGGCGCAGGTCGTTGTCTGTGATGGTGATCTCCGGCGTGACGAACCAGTGGCGGCCGGCGGCGCTCCCGGAAGCCTCCGTGGGACTCTTGTCCATCAGAGAGTTGTCGGACATGGAGAGGGCGGCGTAGCGACGAGGCGAGCTGGACAGGTTCACCACCACCGGCTGGGGCTTGTCCTCGTGGACCGGACCTTTATCATTTATACAGCAAAATCATATACATTATTACTATTATTATTATTTTAACAGTTCTACTGCCAGATGTATTACTCATTTCTTGGGGCTGGTGCCAGCAAAAAGCAGCTTACCTTTGCGATGTTATAGAAAATTATCTATTGATTATTTCCATACTAATTAATTTTACAATGGACCCTCATATGTGTACTTTAGCCAAACTGGCGGCAGAGGGCAGCCTTATGCAAAGAATTAATTGTGAATTGGGCCACTCCGCTTGCCATCCATTCAGAGCATAGAAATGCATTTTCTAGATCAGATCCACAGCCAGGAAGTGATTTGGGACTCCATCATTGGCAACGTGCAGTGGATTTTCGAGAGCGGCATTACGGGAGATGTTTGTACTGTACACGGCGGCGCGACCCCTCATCTTACAGCTTACAGTCATCAGACGAGGTAAAAAGAACGAGCCGCATTGGCAGCGCGCTTGGGTCAAAATTGGGGCGAAAGGGAACGTCCGTAGCAGTAAAAGAGTTAATACATTTACTATAAAACCTCTCCAAATTGTCAATTTAGTTTTTCCTTTTGCTGTTTGTTTTGTTTTGTTTGTTTTTTCTGTTTTGCTTCTTGTGTAATTGATGCAAAGACAAAATATGCTTCTTTTCACTAAGCTATATAGCAATGTTAACTAGTTTTCTTCCAGTTTTGCACCGAGTGCCACGCTGCGAGCTTGTAGATCTGCTATTTTTTAATAATCGTGGAAAAAGTCTTTGAATTATTTCTAATCCTAAGGTTTTTTTGAAAAACCCGTTTCTATAGGTCTTTCCCCACTGCTGCATTTTTCGTTTCGAAATGCGTTTTTCAGGGCAAGGAGAGAGAGAGAGATAGAGAGAGAGAGAGAGAGAGAGAGAGAGAGAGAGAGCAAGGGACCGAGTGGTGCGCGAAACGGGCGGTAGTGTGCAAAACGTGACTGACGTAACGTGAGGTTGATATTTTTATTTGCGCGCTCCGAAATTCACTCCGATATTCGGCCCGAAAAACGCAGCAGTGTTCAAAGACCTTTAGCTCTCAAATACCTGGAACGCGCCCGAGTCGCGTTAGATTTTAACCACTTTAACCATTATTGTATGCTTTAACCTTAGAAAAATAGCAGATATACAAGCTCACAGCGCGGCACCGAGTGCCGCGCTGCGAGCTTGTAGATCTGCTATTTTTTTTAAATCGTGAAAATGTGTGCAAGTCTATGAATATCTTTGACCCGATCTTTGACCCGACTACTAAATCCTTCCTCTAAATCAGTGGTGCTCAAACTTTTTCATGTCAAGGACCCCCAAAATTACATGCATTTGGCCGCGGACCCCCATCTCAAAATATGTTGTTCCAGGGACCCCCCAGAAGCAAAAAATTTGAGTTACAAATGTTCGCTTTTAAATAGATACATTCAAAGACTTGCAAAGAAAAATCTGGATTTAAAAAAAAAATAGCAGATCTACAAGCTCGCAGCGCGGCACTCGGTGCCGCGCTGTGAGCTTGTAGATCTGCTATTTTTCAATAGTTAAAGTAGTCAATAATCCTGGGCCTGAATGGGTTATATCGGTGGTGCTCAAACGGTTTCCACTGACCGGCGGCGGGGGTCTTCCGGGGGTCCAGCAGGTCGTCGTAACTCTGTCCACGGTGGACGGAGGACCGCGGCTGCTCGCGCTCCGTGTGGCCCGAGGACAGGATGTTGTCCCAGGACCGCGAGTAGGACTTGGAGTCGCTGCCGATCCGCGGTGGCTCCACGCAGGGGGCGGGGCTCCAGTGGGGCGGGTCCTGTCGGACCCTGGTGGGAGTCACCTGCGAGCAGAGATGCAAATCACTCTTTAATTCATTCATTGAAAGTCCATAACCTTATCGAACGATTATAGGGGCCACACAATAAATGGTAAATGGTGCATTTATATAGCGCTTTTTATCCAAAGCGCTTTACAGAGATTGTGCATTACATTCACCCATTCACGTACACATTCATACACCGGTGGCGGAGGAAACCATGCAAGGCACCAACCTGCTCACCGGGAGCAATGTGGGGTTCAGAGTCTTGCCCAAGGACCCTTCGACATTAACTCAGGGGGAGCCCGGATTCGAACTGGGAACCCTTCGGGAACCCTCCGTGCTCTAATAACGGTTTCTCTACCCCTGAGCTATGCTTTTATATATATATATATTTTATATAAATATTGATCCATAATACGGTTTTATTCAGGTTTTAGCCTAAACAACCACTCAGATATTGAAATGTTCATGTTCTGTCTGTCTCTTATTCCAAGCCGTTTCAGATGCAATAACAAAATGCCCTTTGTTGGCAACGGGGCGCCGTCTTTGGGCAAAAATTGGAACGTATCGTTCCAATTTTAGCACCATTTTACCCCGCCCACCCCATAGTCTCAGTAGAATATAGCCTCCCAAAGACTACCGCCCCCTTCTCGAGGGGGCCCAATAGGAAACTAGAAAAATATTGTTCCTTCGAAACAATTGTGGGCTCGCTTCAAGCCAGAAAACAATGGCTATAAAAGCACAAAATGTCAAGATCGCAGGCAGTGCTCTCTTTGACGTTACTGACATCAAAGTTTGTCCATTTTGTTCCAAAAATGTGTTGTGCAAAAGTTGACCCGCTGGTGGCGCTATAACAGGCCAATGTGAGAAGGTTGGTATCTGTTCCTTGACCTATTGGGAATGTGCTTGCAAGATTTCACGCACATCCCAGGCTGTGTTCATGATTTGAGGTGTTTTTGGCTTTGGACACTTTATCGCTGCTTGCAGCTATATTTATTATTATTATTTTATATATTTTTTTGTGTGCACTTCATAGGCATGTTAGATAAAGGTCCTTAGATTGTGTGTAGAATGTTTCATGCAAATTGCAAAATAAATCCTAGAATAAAAACGGGTTTAAGCGTTTTACAAACTGCTCAAAATTATATAGCGCCCCCCTTTGGCCATTTGGGGTAAGATTGGTTTCAGTGATATTTGAACTAACCCTCTACACTATTTTGTCATGAAAATGTGACTTTGCATGTATGTTTTAGAGGCAGAAGAATAATTTGCATAAAAATGCAATATTGTTTGAATTATTTAAAAAAGCATGTTTCAATGTTAAAGAAATCCGATCTGACAGATCTTTAGATATCGGTCCAAAGTTCACGTAAAAAAAGTTTTGTGCACGTGACGCGAAAATTCCAGAATAAAAGCGGGTTTACGCGTTTTACAAACTGCTCAAAATGGCGGAAAATTGAAGGGCGGAGCTTACTTAACAACGACACAGATGTCTTCCTCTTGAGTCAAAGCACGCGTGTAACAAGTTGCATGTCTTCAAACGAAACGAGTCATGACTTATGGCCGTTTGAAGTTTGAATTTTCAGACGCTTCGTATAGCGCCCCCCTTTGGCCGATTGGAATAAAATTGGTTTCAGTGATACTTTGACTAACCCTCCACATCTTTGCCAAATGCCATGAAAGTGTAGCTTTGCATGTATGATTTAGAGGCCGAAGAATAATTTGCATAAAACCGCAATATTGATTGAATCATTAAAAAATTATATTTCACTTTAAAAAAAATCTGGTTGATCAATCTGACCGTATTGGTCCAAAGTTCATGTGAAAAAAGTTTTGTGCGCGTATCGAAAAAAACCCAGGAGGAGATAGATTTTTACTGTTTTTCATATAATTCCGAATTGTGGGAGACCTAAAGGTCAGAGGTCAAAAGTTAGATGGTAAAAGTTGTTCGGCATGAGGAGACGCATACGTGTATACAGGTTTCATGGCTGTACCTAAAACACAGCATGAGCTATACCTGTTCAAAGTTCGCACTTTCGAAGGCTTCCTACAGCGCCACCATTTGGCCGATTGCTGTAAAAAATAATAGCACACTTCGCCACTGTAAACTGAACACATTGATGTTTTTATTTTCATTTTCTCACTAAGTATGTAGGAGTAGAAAGGAACCGAAGTTCCCGTCTACTGATTGCCTGCCTGATAGATAAATAAACTAGAAATACTGTTCCTTCGAAACAGTGTGGGCTCGCTTCCAACCCAACAAATAGGATACTTTAAGGTACTGTAAGGTACAATACCTTACAGTATTGTACTGTACCTCACTATACTGTACTGCACCTTACTGTACTGTACTGTACTGTACTGTACTGTACTGTACTGTACTGTACTTTACTGTACTCTACTGTACCTTACTGTACTGTACTGTACTGTACCTTACTGTACTATACTATACTGTACTCTACTGTACCGTACTGTACCTTACTGTACTGTACTCTACTGTACCTTACTATACTGTACTTTACTGTACTCTACTGTACTTTACTGTACTCTACTGTACTGTACCTTACTGTACTTTACTGTACTCTACTGTACCTTACTGTACTGTACCTTACTGTACTGTACTTTACTGTACTCTACTGTACCTTACTGTACTGTACTTTACTGTACTCTACTGTACCTTACTGTACTGTATTGTACTGTACCTTACTGTACTATACTATACTGTACTCTCTACTGTACTGTACTGTACCTTACTGTACTTTACCTTACTATACTGTACTTTACTGTACTCTACTGTACTTTACTGTACTCTACTGTACTTTACTGTACTCTACTGTACCTTACTGTACTTTACTGTACTCTACTGTACCTTACTCTATTGTTTTGTACTTTACTGTACTGTACTGTACTCTACTATACCTTGTACTGTACCTTTCTGTACCTCACTGTACTTTACTGTACTCTACTGAACCTTACTGTACTTTTACTGTACTCTACTGAACCTTACTGTACTGTACATATTCTATGTGTTCTAGAGGTGTATATTGAGTGCATATACTGTAGGTTAACAATCCCAGATCACATCTGTCCTCCACTATGTCTATAACCAAGGCGTTCTTCTATGTGGCCACTCCAGACTGAGGAGTGGAGCATGACTTTTATTGTGTTTGTGGATCTGATTTGAAAATGCATTGGTTGTGATATCTCCCTGACAACCAACAACAACCACTAATACGGCTGAGTGTCCCTGCGGGTTCTAGGATATATACTGTAAATCCCATTGCCCGGGATCCTAAAACCTTATTCTTTTTAACTAAAATTTCTAAAACACTACAAAACATGTCTCAAAGACAAATACAAGCAAACGTCTCCACAGTAACACAGTAACAGTTGTGTGTGTGTGTGTGTGTGTGTGTGTGTGTGTGTGTGTGTGTGTGTGTGTGTGTGTGTGTGTGTGTGTGTGTGTGTGCACGCGCGCGCGCGCGCGTGCGTGCAAGCGTGCGTGTGCGTGCACATTGTAGATCAACTTCATAGCAGTATTAAGTGGTCCATCTATGTTTTTTTTATTAATAATAAAATCTGCAAAGTAAGAAGTAACTGAAGCTGTCAAATGCTGTATTTATAGCAGAATATAGTATATGTAACAAAAATGGAAAGTAGAGTAAAAGTACCTCAAAATTGTACTGTAGGTACAAGTACTTGTATATACTTGACTAAATGTACTTGGTTACTTTGCAGCACCACAGAACAGCCAATGACAGACAGGCCTTTAATCACAGCTGTTTCAATCAGTAGAGTGGAGAGGGACATTTATAGATATTTGTAGTTTTAACTCAGGATATATACATCACACAGCTTAGATATTTGGATCAAATCAGAGAGCAGACCTGTGTGAACGCAATGATATAGATAGCATATCTGAAGTGTGAACACTGCAGCCACAGCGCCTTAACATAAACATGGGTCTATTATCCTTCTCTCCACTCTGTCCCCACTCACTAAACCCATTGGAAATGCATTGGGTGCTTAAAGTTAAACATTTTTATTTTTTTATAATTATTCTACGAAACATTTCAAAACGAAAAATACAAGCACACGTGTCCTCAGTAAGCTGAACACATAAAAATTTGAATGGTGTTGAAAGGTGTAAGCGTGTAGGAGATGAATCGCGCCAAAGTTTTGAGGAGATACTGACTGACTGACTGACTGATAGATAAATAAATAAACTAGAAATACTGTTCCTTCGAAACAGTGTGGGCTCGATTCCAACCCAACAAATAGGATACTTTAAGGTACTGTAAGGTACAGTACCTTACAGTATTGTACTGTACCTTACTATACTGTACTGCACCTTACTGTACTGTACTGTACTGTACTGTACTGTACTGTACTGTAACTTACTGTACTTTACTGTACTCTACTGTACTTTACCTTACTGTACTTTACTGTACTCTACTGTAACTTACTGTACTTTACTGTACTCTACTGTACCTTACTGTACTGTACTGTACTTTACTGTACTCTACTGTACCTTACTGTACTGTACTGTACCTTACTGTACTGTACCTTACTGTACTGTACTTAACTGTACTCTACTGTACCTTACTGTACTATACTGTACTGTACTGTACTCTACTATGCCGTACTGTAACTTACTGTACTGTACTCTACTGTACCTTACTATACTGTACTTTACTGTACTCTACTGTACCTTACTGTACTCTACTGTACTTTACTGTACTCTACTGTACCTTACTGTACTGTATTGTACTTTACTGTACCTTACTGTACTGTACTCTACTGTACCTTTCTGTACTGTACCTTTCTGTACCTTACTGTACTTTACTGTACTCTACTGAAGCTTACTGTACTTTTACTGTACTCTACTGAACCTTACTGTACTGTACATATTCTATGTGTTCTAGATCTACATTTTTGATTCTGTGTTTGGGAACCAGCAACTGTCAAATGGACTCCAACTGTAGTGGAGTATATTGAGTGCATATACTGTAGGCTAACAATCCCAGATCACATCTGTCCTCCACTATGTCTTTAACCAAGGCGTTCTTCTATGTGGCCACTCCAGACTGAGGAGTGGAGCATGGCTTTTATTGTGTTTGTGGATCTGACTTGGAAATGCATTGGTTTTGATATCTCCCTGACAACCAACAACAACCACTAATATGGCTGACTGTCCCTGCGGGCTCTAGGATATATGGCTATGGGATTTACATCCCATCGCCCGGACTTGATTCTTGATCACAGCTGTGTAATCAGTAGAGTGGAGAGGGACATTTATTTATAGTTTTAACTATAACTATAGTTTTATACATCACACAGCTTAGATATTTGGATCAAATCAGAGAGCAGACCTGTGTGAACGCATTGATATAAATAGCATATCTGAAGTGTGAATATTGCAGCCACAGCGACTTAATATAAACATGGGTCCCTTTCCTCTGTCTCACTCTGTCTCCACTCACTAAACCCATTGGAAATGCATTGGGTGCTTAAAGTTAAACATTTTTATTTTTTTATATTTATACTACAAAACATTTCAAAACGAAAAATACAAGCACACGTGTCCTCAGTAAGCTGAACACATAAAAATTTGAATGGTGTTGAAAGGTGTAAGCGTTTAAGAGATGAAGCGCGCCACAGTTTTGAGGAGATACTGACTAGTATATATAGAAATAAATAATGAAGATAACATACGTGTGCTCGCCTTCCAGGCAAGCCCACAATAATGACAATAACTAAAGTGTGCTCGCCTATAGGCGAGCCCACAATAAGCCCAATGGTGACCTAGACTGAGGGCAGATTTCAAAAGAGTGCCGTTCAGACACGCCCATTCAGAAAATCACTGAAATGAAAGGCAAGGCTTAGAGTTAATGATTTGGGGCTTTTGGAGGGCTGGAACACACAGATCAGATCTGTGTCACTTGCAAACGCAGTGTGAAAAGTCGGGCCAAAAGATCAGATTTGAGAACCAAATGGGATTTGACTGCAGTGTAAATCCAGCCTGAGTGCAGAGGGCCAATCCTTCTGTAGCACCGGCCCACAGGGCAGAGAGACATCACATGATGTCGCTATCGGACAACGATCATTATCTCTCCGATGTATCGGTCGTTTTTATAAGTAACATTAGACCACCATTTGATGACATTTAGCCACTCAGACCCAAAACTCAAAAAGGTTTTGAAGGTAAGAAGTTTTAGAAATGTAGGCTATTTATTATTATTTTATAGTATTACAAAACATCGGTTAAACATCGGCAATCGGTGGTCTACTCTAGCACTCTCCATTGGCAAACATCGGCATCGGTCAAAAAATATAATAATAATAATAATAATGTATTGCATTTTTATAGCGCTTTTCTAAGCAAGTTGCGAACTCAAAGCGCTTTACAACGGTCCATTCATTCATACATTGGGAGGTGAAGCGGTGAACTGTCAACGCCAGCGTCCTCACTTCACACATTCACACACCAATGGTGGCAACTGACAAGCTAACACCATTGGAGGCATATTTCTGGGGGCGTTATTTCGTCTTTCTCTGGTGTTGTTGGTGTTACCTCCATGATGTTTTCAAACATTTTCTTAAACTATACACCCATAACAAGAATATGCCTACAGTTCATTATAATGACTCTGTCTGTGCTAGTGTGCTTCTGTTATGTTTCCAATGGGACTACAGTTCATTAGAATGACTCTGTCTGTGCTAGTGTGTTTCTGTTATGTTTCCAATGGGACTACAGTACATTATAATGACTCTGTCTGTGCTAGTGTGCTTCTGTTATGTTTCCAATGGGACTACAGTTCATTATAATGACTCTGTCTGTGCTAGTGTGCTTCTGTTATGTTTCCAATGGGACTACAGTTCATTATAATGACTGTCTGTGCTAGTGTGTTTCTGTTATGTTTCCAATGGGACTACAGTACATTATAATGACTCTGTCTGTGCTAGTGTGTTTCTGTTATGTTTCCAATGGGACTACAGTTCATTATAATGACTGTCTGTGCTAGTGTGTTTCTGTTATGTTTCCAATGGGACTACAGTTCATTAGAATGACTCTGTCTGTGCTAGTGTGTTTCTGTTATGTTTCCAATGGGACTACAGTTCATTAGAATGACTCTGTCTGTGCTAGTGTGTTTCTGTTATGTTTCCAATGGGACTACAGTACATTATAATGACTCTGTCTATGCTAGTGTGCTTCTGTTATGTTTCCAATGGGACTACAGTTCATTATAATGACTCTGTCTGTGCTAGTGTGTTTCTGTTATGTTTCCAATGGGACTATAGTACATTATAATGACTCTGTCTGTGCTAGTGTGTTTCTGTTATGTTTCCAATGGGACTACAGTTCATTATAATGACTGTCTGTACTAGTGTGTTTCTGTTATGTTTCCAATGGGACTACAGTTCATTATAATGACTCTGTCTGTGCTAGTGTGCTTCTGTTATGTTTCCAATGGGACTACAGTTCATTATAATGACTGTCTGTGCTAGTGTGCTTCTGTTATGTTTCCAATGGGACTACAGTTCATTATAATGACTCTGTCTGTGCTAGTGTGTTTCTGTTATGTTTCCAATGGGACTACAGTTCATTAGAATGACTCTGTCTGTGCTAGTGTGTTTCTGTTATGTTTCCAATGGGACTACAGTACATTATAATGACTCTGTCTATGCTAGTGTGCTTCTGTTATGTTTCCAATGGGACTACAGTTCATTATAATGACTCTGTCTGTGCTAGTGTGTTTCTGTTATGTTTCCAATGGGACTACAGTACATTATAATGACTCTGTCTGTGCTAGTGTGTTTCTGTTATGTTTCCAATGGGACTACAGTTCATTATAATGACTGTCTGTACTAGTGTGTTTCTGTTATGTTTCCAATGGGACTACAGTTCATTATAATGACTGTCTGTGCTAGTGTGCTTCTGTTATGTTTCCAATGGGACTACAGTTCATTATAATGACTCTGTCTGTGCTAGTGTGTTTCTGTTATGTTTCCAATGGGACTACAGTTCATTAGAATGACTCTGTCTGTGCTAGTGTGTTTCTGTTATGTTTCCAATGGGACTACAGTTCATTAGAATGACTCTGTCTGTGCTAGTGTGTTTCTGTTATGTTTCCAATGGGACTACAGTTCATTAGAATGACTCTGTCTGTGCTAGTGTGTTTCTGTTATGTTTCCAATGGGACTACAGTTCATTAGAATGACCCCGGGCCTACTACACCGCCTACTACGCCGCAGGGTTTCTGTTATGTTTCCAATGGGACTACAGTTCCGTGCAGCAGTGGCTGCTTCCGATACTCGCCTGCCGTTCCAGACTCTATATAGCATTCGGAGATTGTGGAATAGTTGTCTGGCTACGCGAGACTACTACCTGTGAGACGTAGGAGGCGGGGTTGGTGGAGTACCTACCTGTGAGACGTAGGAGGCGGGGTTGGTGGAGTACCCGGACACCTCTGATCCGTACCAGTCGTCGCTGTGCGGCTGCACCACCCTGGCGTGGCGCCGGCCCTCGGTGTAGTAGGCCCGGGCGGGGTAGTGGTGCTCCGGCGGCAGGCCGTACACGTCCTCGGGAGGCGGGTAGCAGAGCCGCGGCGGCGCCGTCTGGATCTGGTACATCCTGGGGTCGTCCCCGTAGAAGGTGCGGGCGGGCGGCGTCCGGATGATGAACGGCCCGCCGTCGCCGCCGCCGCCGCAGGGTTTACCGTAGGCGCTCTGCCCCGGGTACGGGTATGACGAGGAGGAGGAGGGGGGGGGCTCCACCTCGGTGAAGTAGGGTGCGGTGGCCACGGCGTGGACCAGCCGGGTCCGGGGGTCCTGGACGTACTGGACCTTAGGCGTCAGGTTCTGACCCGACATGAAGCACTCCTCTGGGAAGTAGGAGGAGGGCCTGGGAGGGGCCGCCGACACGTACCTGGGGATGGAGTTTGTTAACACATTCCTTGCCAAGGCCCGAGTTTCCAGAGTTTTCCTGTTTTTTTTTTTTGTTTTTTTTTTTCAATTTGATTTTTTCAAAATTATTTTCAAAAATGCCTAAAACATATTAGGCATGATCGCAATCGCAAAATTGCATGTTTAGCCCAAGCCCCCAGAACCCTGGGGGCGCCCTGAAACCAAATGGACATAACACGCCAGGTACTGTACAGTTTAATGCTGAGGAGCGTTGGTCTTTTGAAGAGGACACATGAGCTAAAAGGAGGCTGCACTCAGTTACAATTGTCATTGGGTAGCGGAGTAACTTAACGGATTAGTTTTTCAAGTCAGTAACTAAAGTAACATAACGAGTTACTTCAAAATGTAACGATACCCAACACTGCCCATAACAAACACATCTTTCAAAATGGCAGCCATGTTTGTTTGTTTTGTCTGACTTTGAAGGCTTCTATCTCATGAATGCCTGAACGGATTTCCAAGCGGATTTTTTTGTTTGAAAGCTGTTAAAAAGTACTACACATATGGTCTAGGCATGGGCGTGCACGATCCGTTTGATTGATTGATTGAAGAATTTATTAGAAGTTTGCAATAGAAAAAAAGTACAGTTTCATGACAGTACAAATCACTGGTACAAGGTCAACTAAAAGGAGATCCTAGAAAGCCGAGGCTTATTTCCACAGGAACCACACTTTAAGTATCTCATATAACATTGAAAGACAGACGGATAGAACATAGTACTTTATCTAGGATAATATCAGTTTCAAAAGCATAACATCAAATACAAAAGGCAGAATACAAAGAAAAAGGGGGGGGGGAGCATGGGGGCTTAGTCTATTTACAAGTCACGGGTAGCTGCTGTCTGAAGGTGACTTTTCATACCAATTTTGAAGGAGGCTAGGGATTTGCTCTCCTTTAGGGCTTGTGGAAGGGCGTTCCACATGTTGATGGTATAGCAGGAGAACGAGTTAGCGCCTTGTTTAGTGTTAAATCTACGCTGATGATGATTAGTGGAGCTGCCTCTGGTGTTATGATCGTGAACATCCTTGACCTTTAAGAAGTAGTTTGTCAGGTACATGGGAATCTTGGAGGTGTAGTGTATCTTGTACACCAGGCCCATTGCAAGATGCTGTACTCTGTCAGCTACTTTGAGCCACCCCACGCTTTCGTGGTGATGCTCGGTAAGGTGGGTCAGAGGCAGTGACGGCTCCAGAAAATTATGACTGGGGGGGCTATGGGGGAGCCGACTTTTTTAGAGCAGGGGCGAATGAATTTTGGCAACAAATAATAATGAATAACACTAATACAACAAACGAGATTCAATGATCCTAATTTAAGGGGCCACATAAAGAAAATACACGTTACAAATTGTTTATTGTTAATAATAGGGTTGTCAGTCGATTAAAAAATGTGATCCCATTAATCGCATGATTGTCCATAGCTAATCGCACGATTAATCGCAATTAATCGCATATTTTGTATTTGTTCTAAATCTACCTTAAACAGATATTAATACTCATATCAACATGGGAGTAGACAAATAGTATACTTGCTTTATGCAAATACAGCATATGTATTATTATTTGGAATAATAACAAATACTGTCCATAATACGCCTAACAAACATACAACAACTTGAGAAAATATCTGCTTCCATTAGGACAGATTAATAGTGAAAGGACCACCGCTCATCGAGGTGCTGCATGCCTGAAGGTCTATGACCAAAAGCTTGCACTTTAATAACTGAAAATAAAGAACATGATTTTGCTCACTTTTGAGTGTGCGGAGGCTCCCTTGAATCTTTCATTAGGACAGATTTAAAATAAACTTGGCATTCAATCACTAAACCTCAGCATCCCTATTCTAAGGGGATATTCACCAAAAGTAGCAGATTTAAAAGCTCATTACAAGATGCTACAAGAGCTTGTAGATTGGCTATTTTTGGTGAAGAGAATTGGTTTATAAATATAACTCAAGTACAGTGCAACTCAGGGGTGTTTTACAAAGCAAGCATGAGGCATTAGAGGGTCTGAATTGGTTTAACTGAAGTAATATTGATACATTCTAAATATTATCAAAGTATTCTGAGGCACCCTGGACTGGTGTTATTGGGCACCCTAGTTCACTATGAGAAACCCAGCTGTTATGATGTAGAGTGTACTAGAGACACTGATGGCTCGTTGAAGATGTGTGGCACACAAGCCATAGTCAGCCAGACTTGCCGGATTTGGGCCATAACAGGGCCCAAACCTGTTTGCCACTGAGGCAGCCAACTGGTGACACTCTTAACTGCATGCTAACCACTGTATGTGGGTTCTCTGGCTGTTGTTGCAAGCATTTGGTGGTCACTGTTAGCATGTTGGTGCGGGGGTCTGGGGAGGCAGAGCACTGTATAATAAAGGACGTCGTAGGCTACTATGTGCTCGTGTACAATTTGGAGCGTTCCTATTCTTGGGAGCGTGTGTGTGTCTGGGGCTCGCACTGCCGGCAGATGTGCCGTTTCAACACTTCGGTATTTGATGCGCGTGACGCCGTGAGCGGTGATATTGTGGTTGTCTGCTGCAAAAATCTCCGCCGTTTTGTCTGTCTCATACATAGAGTTATGGGGTCTCATACTATGACTAGCCCTGCTGCTAGCCGCATCACACACTGACTGACTGTTTATAGTTTTGACAGCCACCAGGAAGTAGACTAAATAGTGTTACATTTTCAGGAACCAATCCAAGACTACCCCTAGCAGCACGCAAGATCATGTGACATGCAGACTCATAGCAAAGAATTATCTTTATAGAAAATACATTTTATTGTATGATTTTACATAGAAGCAAGTCCATTTTCTTTCACATATTTATTATCTTTTATTTATTTATTCTGTAAATATTTTTCATTACAATTGGGTCTGTGGGGAGGGGGGGCTGAGCAGGGGCTAAGCCTCCACTAGAGGGGGCTAGAGCCCTCCCCCGCCCCCCCCCTCCCGCCGTCCCTGGTCAGAGGAGGGAGACCAAGCACAACCCTAATTAGTTTGTTTTGGGCTGTTTGGAGCTTTAGCTTTAAGGCAGCTGGGGCGTCGCGATACCAGACAAGGACTCCGTAATCAATGAGGGGCCCAATAAGAGCACCTCCTAGTGTCTTTCGGGATTTAATATTGATCAGTGGGGCAACTCTTTGCAAGAAGCGAATTCGTTGATTGACTTTATTGATTACCTTGGTGGTCATTTTTTCACTGGATAGGTTAGCCTCCAGGATGCAACCCAGGTAGCAGATGTGGTTTTTTCTTTCTATCACAGTGTCACCTACTTTAATTGTGAAGTTCTCAACTAGGCTAAGTTTCTGACTAGATCCAAAGAGGATACATTCAGTTTTGCCTAGGTGAATTGAGAGTCTGTTGTCATTGAGCCAGGTGCAGATCTTGTTAAGTTCACAGTTAAGGGCCTTTTCAACCTGCAAAATGTCTCTGCCTGAGACTAGGAGAGCCGAGTCATCCGCGAACAGAAACAGATTGCAGTCACAAGCAGATGACATGTCGTTTACGTATATTAACACCTTGACGTCCGAAATAGAATGGTGGTTGGTAGATTAGCCGTGACATTTCTATTATTGTATTGTGATCTGAGACATAATATTATGTTTATAAACATGACCCCGCAGCCCCTCCATCTTGAACAGCGCCGCTGTTTTTTCTTTTTTTTTTTTTCCCAGGCCAGTAACTCACCATGATTTTCTCGATTTCCGTTGGGATAGAATGGGGGTTTTGGCCGATCGTCGATGTCCCCGTGCGTTTCGCGTGCGCGATCCTTTCACGTAAATGTCCCCGCAAATAGTCCATGTGTGACTGAAGAACAGAACTGAAAAGTTTCGCTAGCATAGCCCCAAGCATGGCTGCTGTAGGAGCTCGAGTGTGCAGACAGCAAACGGATGGCTGGGAGTAGCCTTGGAGAAGGAGAGGCGCTGACGTCACCTCTGCTTCATGCACGGTCTGCATGAGCTATCAGTGTACGAGTGGTGACTAGGGAAGGTTAGACGATCGCCGATTTTCGGATCAAAAGCTTTTATTCCGGTTTTAAAGACAAAGTCCGGGAATGTACGACGTGGCTGAGAGTCCCTGGGGGGATGTGCGATATAGTACGGTTTTAACATTAAGGGGCTCCCCGTGGCTTAGAAGGTGTTAAGAACAACAGTGGTCCTAGTATACTCCCTTGAGGTACTCCACAGTTTACTGGGAGGGGGGGGGGGGCAGGGTTCCGTTGACTTCCACCATCTGTTCCCTCCCCACCAAGTAAGAGTGCATCCATCTCACTGCTGTGCTATCAAGACCAATAGCTTTGAGTTTTTCAATCAGAATAGAATGATCGACGGTGTCAAATGCCTTCTGGAGGTCCAGCATGACCATGCCGCAATATTTGCCATCGTGAATTTCACGTTTGATGTAATCATTCAAATAGATGAGGCATGTATCTGTGGAATGGGACTCTCTGAAGCCAGACTGGAACTCGTAGATCAGTTTATTCTCTTCAAGATATTTAGCCACCTGTTCATAGACAATTTTTTCCATTACCTTAGAGATGGAACTAAGGATTGAGATTGGCCTGTAGTTGCCAGGGTCAAGTTTACTGCCTTTTTTGTGCAGGGGGGTTACCTTGGCTAATTTGAAGTCCTGGGGGACATAACCCTGCTTGATAGATAGATTAATAATATGGGTAATGATTGGGCACTAGAAATTTAGGAACGTGGCAGTGTGTGGAACTTGGCGGGACATTTTGAAAGGGCAATCAATGTGTTAATTGTTATTGATAATGAACACCTTATTGCAGGGTTCCCCAATAGGCGGCCCGCGGGCCATTTGCGGCCCGCGGGGGGCTACTGTCTGGCCCCCACCAACCCCAGTAATAATGGTGGTATAAGAGCAGCAACAACACTAGTATATCGTCGTTGTCGGGTGGAAATCTCGTATCTCCAAATGTGTACGTTCTTTCGCAAATCATACAAGGCCGTTGCACAAAAGTAGTGGAAACAGCAGATTTGCAAGCACACAACGCCTCGCGGTGCGAGGCGTTGTGTGCTTGTAGATCGTCTGTTTTCACTAGTTTAAATCATTTTTAAAATGATAAATGCAAAACGAACGTTTTTTGGACATACAAGATTTTCACCCGACAACAACGATATGTGAACTGTCGCTGGAGTAGCGAGAACGCCACCGTCGCCCCCAGCAATGTTGTGGCCCTCAGCTTGGTACCCTAGACATGATTCAATGTTGTGGCCCTCGGCTTGGTACCCTAGACATAATTCAATGTTGTGGCCCTCGGCTTGGTAACCTAGACATAATTCGGCCCTTGGGGAAAACTAATTGGGGAACCCTGCCTTATTGACTATGCTTATTGAGCCGGGCTTTTATCCAGCCCACTACTGAGCGTTTTCTAATATTTTGTGGAAAGACGTGAGACGGCAAATTCTGAACAGAACTGGTATCTTTTTTTTTATTGTCCAGTTGTTGTGACTGTGAGTTTGTGGCTGACCACCATCTATGAAGATGACAACTGACAAAAGTAAAACTTTTTTTGCCTCATTAAAACAACCATTCACTAAAGGACAACTTTCTTTTTTTTTTACAACAAGGGTTCATATTTTAGATTGTAATTATAGAAAAGATGGGTGTTAAAATGTTTTCATTTACTGCTTTCTATTTTTTTTAGCCATTTTAGTATATTGATTTCAGTAGGTGGGGGAATGCGTACAAGTGGTTAAATATGTCTTTTTAGACACAATAAGCCCACAATTTCTTTGTTACTATTTACACCAGCCCACATAAGTTAACCTGACTTGCGTCAGAAGGTGGCAGTAGTGCGTAGGCTACCGCTCTACTTTACCATCTGAGATCTCTCGGTGGGAGTTGATAACGCTTGTAAAGCCCCGGGCCAGACCAATCAGCGGCAGCTACGGGCGGGCTCTGAGCGGCTCTGAGCCAATAGAGTCTGATTGCAGACCACGTGGAAACCCAGGAGGCGGAGTCTTGGTGTAACGTCATGCAGACAGGCCAATATGAGTGGTTGGAGTTGGCACTCCCAGACTGTGACAGAGAGACGGCCACATCCAATCACCTGCTAAAGAATTTCAAAAAATGGCCCGCCCCTTACATCGAGTCTGCCCGAGAGATCTCAGATGGTAAAGTACTGCCACCATCTGACGCAAGTCAGGTTACCCATAAGTCACATCTGCTCATGAAAGATTGCAGTGCATCTTGGGAATGGGCTTATGGTGTCTAAAAAGACATATTTAGCCACTTGCATGCACGCCCCCAACCTGGGGGCGTGCAAATCAAAATCGTTAAAATCACTAAAACAATAGAAGTAAATAAAAACATTTTAAGACTCATCTTTTCTTTTCTCTAATGACAATGTAAAATATGAACCCTTGTTGTAAAAAAAAACAAAGTTGTCCTTTAATGTGCAATAAGTGTTAAATGGCTTTATATTAGGAATAGTACTGTAATATCTTTTTCATCGTCTCTTGTCTTGTTTAAACATAACGCCATGGGCCGCTGTGCCCAGTGCTGACTGATAATCAGTAATTAATGATTACCCGGCATGTGCTATGGAGTTTGTATCAGGCTTGTGTTTTCCAGCTCCATCCCTAAACGTACCTGGCAGGTTCCTCGGTGTAGAAGTAGCTTCCCGGCGTGCCGGGGCCGGGGCCGGGGTGCCCCCGGTGCTCCCGGCCGTCGTAGTCACCCATGGGCGACGGCATCCTCTGCATGCTGATCTCCACAGGCTGCAGGTACGTGTTGGGCATGCTGCGCGAGTACTGCTGCCCCGCGGCCGGGTGGCGGTACTCTGTTCCCAGAGAGTCAGTGGGAGTGGGAGTTCTAGAGGAGGAGGGTTGGAGTTAGGGTTAGCATAGTCTCGCGTGGCCAGACTGTTGCCTCCGCGATTTGGCCAAATGCTCCCGTCAACAGTCTGGAGCAACGGAAATAGAAACGATGAGTGCGAGATAAAGCGGACGTGACGCAACCGCTCCCTTGGTGCAGTAGCAATAACATGTCCTACTGGAAGCGTTATGTCTCCTTTCAATATTTCTGGGGGCGTTATTTCGTCTTTCTCTGGTGTTGTTGGTGTTACCTCCATGATGTTTTCAAATGTTTTCTTAAACAATACACCCATAACAAGAATATGCCGCTCGAATGACTTTGTCTGAGCTATTGTTTCTGTTATGTTTCCAATGGGACTACAGTTCATTATAATGACTCTGTCAGTGCTAGTGTGTTTCTGTTATGTTTCCAATGGGACTACAGTTCATTATAATGACTTTGTCTGTGCTAGTGTGTTTCTGTTATGTTTCCAATGGGACTACAGTTCATTATAATGACTCTGTCTGTGCTAGTGTGTTTCTGTTATGTTTCCAATGGGACTACAGTTCAGTTGCAGCACTGGCTACTTCCGATATTCCGTTCGGGAGCTGCCGTTCCAGACTCTATATAGCATTCGGAGATTGTGGAATAGTTGTCTGGCTACGCCAGACTAGGGTAAGCCGGGTGGCGGTAGGCCTACTCTGTTCGCAGAGAGTCAGTGGGAGTGGGCGTTCTGGAGGAGGAGCAAGGTTATTGGAGCTAACGGAAACTAACCAAATAAGGACAACTAAAAATAAAAAAACATTTTTGTTAAGTGAACTAAATAAAAACTTCATTTTGGGCGTTCTGGAGTAGAAGCAAGGTTATTAGAGTAAGCAAAAACTAACTAAATACCGACAACTAAAAAAAAAAAAAAAAAAAACAGAAATAGAATTAAACTAAAATGAAGCATCGTCACAAAAATCTAAGCTAATAAAAAACTAGCGAACCCGCTTAAAATAAAATAAAAAAAATCTAAACAAACTAAAAAATCCCAACCCATTCTCACCTGGAGTAGGAGAAATGTCGCGGCACGGTCAGGCTCCGCCTCCCCCCGCTGTGGTGCCTGTGGTGCTTCCCTCCGGCCTGGTGCAGTACTGCCCCCTGGTGGCTGGCCTGGTGCAGCAGCGCCGCCTCGTCGGGCTTGATGTCCACCCGGCAGCGAACGTGAGGGCTGGTGGCCGGCTTCTCTAGCCCCGCCTCCTCCGCGGGGTCGCCCACGTAGCAGGGGGAGTACCTGCTGGTGATATGATAAGGGTAATAATAAAATGATTTTTTTCGGGCTTGTAACCGGTCTGGAGCGGAATCCACAACACGTCATGTTGTAGTCCTCAAAGGACTACAATTTGCCGGAACTATCAAACCGGATTCAGTTTTAACCCAAAATAATCCCCTGCACTCAAGGACATACTTTTAGGGCCTACCTAATAAACTCCTTGATGCGGAGTAGTTTTGCTTTTAAAAATTTCATTTGGTATATGCATCTTTTAGTCGTAGCGACTAGAAAGACTACACTAGGCTACTGGAGCATTTTAACACATCTGTTGCCATGGCTTATTTCTGTCTGTACTGTGCTCTTGCCATGTTTTTGACCAACTTCGAAGACAGCCTCCACATTCAGTTTTATCGTGACAAAATCACACAACACATCGAATGAAAGAGGAGATTCTCTAGTTTCACCCGGTCCAAGAACCATGTTTCTACGATGTTCGCTTCTGTATTTATAGGCCAGACAAAAAAAAAAACGGCCAAAAATGACCCCTTTTTAGACCTTGTTTTGAGAAAAACAGCTTTTAGTGAATGATACTGTATCAGGCTGAAAACTCACTTGATCTTTTTAGCTTTGATTTCAATGACTTCAATATTGTATTTACAGTATTTTTCCTTCAAAGAAATACAAAAGAATAAGACAAATAAGTGTTTTTTATTTTGTTTCTTTACCGTTTTCAATCAAGTGTATTCTTGCTAGTTCAGTGTTTCTCTGGCTTGTTCACATTGTTTCTCACATTGTGTGTCTGCACGCGTGCATGCGTGCGCCTGTACGTGTGCACGTTCACAGTTCAGAGTCTGCATGCATGCTCGTGTGCGTGTGCATGTGCATGTTCACATTTCAGAGGCTGCGTGCGTGCACGTGTGAGTTGAGATGAGGCCGGTCAGAAACAGCAGGCAGGCCAAGGAAAGTTTTCAGTTCTCCAAAGGGAAGTCAGCAGGCTCCTCTGCACGAACCACTACCTATAAATATAGAAAAATAAAATCCATTTACAATACAATACAATGTGTCTCACACGCACGCACGCACGCACGCACGCACGCACGCACGCACACACACACACACACACTATTTCTCTCTCCCCTCCCTCTCTCTCTCTCACACACACACACAACAATAAATACTTTTTCTCTCTCTCTCTTCCTCCTTCCTCTTTCTCTCACACACAATACATTCTCACTCTCTCACTCACTCACTCACTCACACACACACACACACACACACACACACACACACACACACACACACACACACACACAGACACACACACACACACACACACACACACACACACACACACACACACACACACATACATTACATACATTTCTCTCTAACCCTCTCTCTCACACAATCAATCACACAGTCAATTCAATGGAGCTTTATCCTCCCTCCCTTTCTTTCTTTCTCTCTCTCTCTCTCACACACACACACACACACACACACACACACACACACACACACACACACACACACACACACACACACACACACACACACACACACACACACACAATAAACACTTTTATCTATCCCTCCAGCCCTCTCTCTCTCTCCCCCTCCCAGATGGGAGGAAAAAAAACACAAATCAATTTACACCTTTAGCCTAAAAGTTTTAGCAGACACATTTATCCTACCCAGAGCGATTTAGATTATAAAAAATAAATTGATTCATCTGACGATTATATAGGCTATATATATATAAAATACAAACTCACTGGAAAGTTGTGGTCTGGGTCTCTGGGAATGGGATGTGTGCCTTCGATCTCGCTGTGGTTTCCACTCTTCACCGAGTCAGTCAGGGGACTACACAACGCCTCCCCATGCGAGGCGTTGTGTGCTTGTAGATCGGCTGGCGTTGTGTGCTTGTAGATCGGCTGTTTTAGACTGCGACTTCTGAGAGCTGAATGGACTCGCGTTAGCGACTGGTTCCGCGCACCACCGCGACCAGCTGCTGTTGTTAGCGCCACCGTCTTTGAAGGAGGTGACATTGTTGTAATGAAATAGAACACGTTTTTTTGTCACAGTGACCCACTAACAGGACATTCACAGCAGCCCGTGATAGACTAGAGTGTGTTGTGATGATGATGATGATGATGATGATGATGATGAAGAATATGTTGTTTGTCACCGCGACCGACTAATTCTTGTGGGGGTCCGCTCACTATCCCGACGGGCCGCTGTTCCGGCTAGCGTGGGCAGGTTTTTAGTTACTGAGGTAAGGTTACTGAGGTGATGATGAACCACAATCGTTTGGAGTGGACCAGGAGGAACCAGGACATCACGGCGTGCGGACAATCGGTCCGGCCGACGGCTAAGCAGCGTGAGGACCGGGACATCACGGTGCGTGATCGGGACATCGTGGTACGTTGACCAGGACGACTTGACGGCGACCCGCGAAGGAGCCGTATCACGGCGTTTGGAACCGAACCGGCCCGGCTCCGCGTCACCGTTTGGAAGAGCCTGCCCGCTTGGAGTTGATCGGCGTCTAGAGAACCGAACCGGCCCGGCACCGCGACGCCGCTTGGAGAAGACTGCCCGTTTGGAGTTGATCGGGGACGGGGAGAACCGGCCCGGCGATGCGGCGGCGGCACCACAGCCAGCACGTTTGAGCCACTTACCCAGCGAACTATCACCGTTTGCCGTTTGGAGCAGTCTGCACCGTTGGAGTTGATTGAGCAGCGCTCAAACGGTGATCATGATGATGATGAGTAAAATGGATAGTCCCGCTGCTGTTGTAGCGCAGCGTCGCCATCTTTGATGGTGAAGTAGAAATTACAGCGACCCACTCGTTTGTTTGATGTGATGATGAAGCTGCAGAATAATGTAACGATAGGCAGGCAGACTAGAGTTGTTGGTGGGTGATGATCACAACACAAGTAGATAGTGTGTCACAAACACACACCCTGGCTGGCTTGCTTCAGTCCATTGGTTTCACTTCAGCAGGGGGTACACTAATCTGACAATGGCGCCATCGTGTGTAATAAAGGTGAAATTGACTAGCCTGGACCTTTTATATATACTCTATGGCCTGGACGCACTGAAAAGCATTTCGTCATAGCGACTTATTATGAATTTCATATTTGAGCCATTTGAGCCATGGTTTAGCAATATTGTGGTTCATGGGAAGCATTTGTCTTTGTTTTTGGTCACATTACTTGTTGAATATGTGATTTCTGACTTATTTTTTATCACAGAAGCAACAAACTTTGTCACAAGATGGGTGAGAGTGTAATTAACCTAATTAAGTAATTAAGGCCAAACTCGGGAAACTCGGGGTTGGCACAGCGGTCTATTTGAAAACAAACTCGGGAAACTCGGGGTTGGCACCATATGTGTTAATAGGGATTGGGGAAACAAACGGAGGGAACCAAATCAAAGCGCCGCCGCTTCTTCAAGTGGTTTCCGCGCTCTAGGCGGAAACCAAACCTGGCCTGTTGTGAACGAACACGCGAGGTTAGCTGGTAGAGGGGGAACGCTACAGGAAACTGCATGAAACAATCGACTAAAAGACAACATTGTTTTGTTTTTGTTTTTTTAACTTGGTTAAAGGTGTATTCAGTGATAATGAAAGTGGCCGGGGGTCATCTTGTCCCTTACTGGCCTTACAGCGTGGAAATGTTTATTTTTTTATAGCTTTTTTATACCATTATAATGTTCTGGTTTTGATCATTAGACCCAATCACTGAATATCGCTAGGCCTACGTCTCCAGCTTCAGGATATGTATGATACTGATTTACTACCAGACTGTGGCATTTTATGAGTTCAGTAGTTTACAATCGAGGCATTTGGCAGACGTTCTTAATTCAGAGCGACTGTGGTTCTCAACACTTTTATTTTGACCATCATAACTAAACATCACAATATAACTACGGCCATACTCTACCCTGATTGGTCGAGGACTGGCTGGCCACCTCTGAAACCCAAATCTAGCTATGATCGTAACACAGGCCATGGTGGAAGTCCTTATATGGTCGGCACACATTCTAGTGAGGAGAATCAATGGAAAATGTACCAATTATATTTTTTATTTGAATGAAATACAATCACTGAATATACCTTTAATATTTTAGATTGTAATTGGAGAAAAGAAAAGATGAGTGTTAAAATGTTTTCATTTACTGCTTTCTATCGCTTTAGCTATTTTAGTATTTTGATCTCAGTGGGTGCATGGGGGCATGCGTACAAGTGTCTAAATATGTCTTTTTAGACACAATAAGCCGGCAATGTCTTTGTTACTATTTACACCAGCCTCCATAAGTCACATCTGTGCAAAAGGCTCAAGTAGTGACGCACAAGAGTGACATCCTCATTACTCACTCACCAACTGGCACCAGGTGTGTTTCATTGATAGATGTCAGCACAGGTGTTGTGTACTTTGTTCAGAGCTCAGTTCATGTTTGGATCTCAGATTGAGTCTGTGACCACAAGTGAGTAAAGATTTACATTCATGATGTTTATTTTAGAGATGGGACGTTCGCGAACGAGTCGGGTCTTTTGAACGGCTCATTGAAAAGCCTTGTGCCTCTCCCTAACCCCTTTCGGACACTTGGACAATGGACAAAAAAAAGGGGGGTGAAAAAAAAAAAAAATTATGCTGTTCTATTTGAATGCACTCTTATTGTTTATTGTTTCTATGTACTATGTCCGAAATAAAGCTAAAAAGCTAAACTGAAATGAACGATTAGATCCGTAAATGAACAGTGGTGGGAAAAGTACTCAATTGCTTTACTTGAGTAAAGAATATCAATGGCCTACTGCAATCAATGTGGAAATACTCTGCCACAAGTAGAAGTTTGGAATGAGTAAAAGTACAAACGTATTGGTATCAAAATGTAATTAAAGTAGCCTACAAAGTACCAATAGTAGAAAGTACTCATTATGCAGAATGTCCTGTTTCACAGGTTTTCCAATGAATACAATTTGGAAAAAATCATTAGAAAATAGCAGATCTACAAGCTCACAATGCGTCGCAACGCAACGCATTGTGAGCTTGTAGATCGGCTATTTTCAAATGGCAGGTAGGCTATGTAACCTATGTATGTCAGAAATAAATGTATATAGGGTTGAAGTTATTTGTAATTATAATCAAAATCTACAAAGTAACTCAAATGAGCCAGTCTTTTGAACGGCTCTTTGAAAGGAACGGATCCCACAGATCCGCCTCACTTCAAAGAGCCATAAATCCCATCTCTGGTTTATTTAGGTTTGGTTGAATATATTCCACTACAGTTGACATGTTTATTATAAATGACCGATGTGTTACTGTTAATGGTGAAGATGGCTGAATACTAATTGTTTTTATGTTATTTTCCTGTAGAACCACACACCTTGATCACCTGTAACTGTGCATTGATTAGTAAAAACCTCAAAGGACATGTCTGACTCGGTGTACAGCCATCACAAATCTGGTAGATAACTTTGATTTGATTACAAAAACATTAACATTAAAAAAAAGATTTATGGGAAACCTCTGGCATCCTGAGAGTTTTAACAATGTGTGTTTACGGCGCTACCTGCTGGTGTCGTGGGGCTGCTGCAGCTTGCTGGGATGCACATGGTGTAGTGTATATGTTACAGTCAGTTTGGGTAACTCAGTGAGATTGTGGTAAGAGCACTTGTTTTGTAGTTCACCACACACCAATCACCACCAGATGGCGGCAACAGCCATTCACTAGTGTAGGCGCTGACGTCACTCTTTTGCGACTCTCTTTCGTTTATTTACTAGCCTAGCTCGGCAGTGTTTAGCCATTAGCTTACTATGCCTTACTCTAACCCTAACCCTAACCTTAACCTCAGTAAAACTATGCCTAACCCTAACCCTAACCCTAACCTTAACCTCCGTGTGGTGAGGCGCTATCATTCCTGCCGACGCTACGTTATTGTGGCTCAAAGCGACCGCTTGTTCCGCCCCGCGCCGCACAACGAGCGCTCCGTTTCTCAATCTAACAGTTTCTCTATCTAACCGTGACATATATAATATAATAATGTGTGTTTACAGCGCTACCTGCTGGTGTCGTGGGGCTGCGCCTGCAGCTTGCTGGGATGCACGTCGTGTAGTATATTATATAATAATATTGTGTGTTTACAGCGCTACCTGGTGGTGTATATATATTATATATATAATAAATATAATATATATATAATAATGTGTTTACAGCGCTACCTGCTGGTGTTGTGGGGCTGCGCCTGCAGCTTGCTGGGATGCTGCTGGTGTAGTATATATTATATAATAATGTGTTTATAGCGCTACCTGCTGGTGTATATATATTATATATATAATATATATAATGGGTATATATATAATATATATAATATATATATAATAATGTGTTTATAGCGCTACCTGCTGGTGTATATATATATAATATATATATAATAATGTGTTTATAGCGCTACCTGGTGGCGTCGTGGGGCGGCGCCTGCAGCTTGCTGGGATGCACGTCGTGCAGCAGAGCCCTGGCGGCCGCCGCGTAGCACGGCTGGCGTCGCGGCGACACCTCGGCCCTCCAGTGGGGGGCGGCGGCGGGGCCCCTCTGGGGGTCCCTGCCCCGCCGGCCCGCCGACGAGGGGCCCTCGAAGGACATGGTCAGCAGGTTGGTGGGGACCCGCGGGGCGCTCTTGGACCGCGTCCTCCTCTTCTGCTCGGGGACCGCCATGTCCGCCGCGGCGGCGGTGGACGGCGGCGGCGCTGGCTGCGCCGTCAGGAGTCTGTGGCTGAAAATGTCGGGCGCCGAGAAGCGGTACCTGCCAAGGTCAGTTTGAATGTTAACCCTTTAGAAGCGGTACCTGCCAAGGTCAGTTTGAATGTTAACCCTTTAGAAGCGGTACCTGCCAAGGTTAGTTTGAATGTTAACCCTTTAGGAGAATTTGCTTCGAGGACGGGCTGTTCGATGTGGCTGAAAAATTTAATCCCAATTTATTTCTCAGAAAAGTTGATTTTCTATTTTGATTTCAAGAATACATAATTGTTTCAACAATGTATGATTTCAGTTAAAAGAAATGCAAACGAATGTTTTTTTTTTCTAAACTATATATATTTTTTAATTACAAATCGATTAATCGCCCAGCCCTACTTCAAGGGTAGACGGGAAATGTGTCTGTGAAAGTGTTTGATCTTTGGTTTTCTGTGATATTCATTCATATTCATATTCATATTCATGTTACATGACTCTGTCCCTAATGTCCTGTCTTCCTGTGCCTTCCTGCTGCTGATATGCTGAGGTATCAGCTGTTAACTCCTGACTGGACCAAAGAGTTCTTGACTGAGACTAAACAACTGCCACTGTGGCAGTTGTTTACTCAGCATTACAAAGTATTAACTCATTTGCTGCCCCCCTCCCGAGTTTCCCGAGTTATTACAGTAGTCTCAGTCTCAGTAGTCTCAGGCAGGAGTTTCCAGAGTTTTCCTGTTTAAAAACAAAAAATGCCTAAAATGTATTAGGCATGATCGCAAGCGCAAACTTTGAAGGCTTCTATCTCATGAATGCCTGAACGGATTTCCAAGCAGATTTTTTTTGTTTGAAAGCTGTGAAATAGTACTACACATCTAGTGCACGATCCGTGCACTAAAAATTGATCCGTGCACTAGATATTTAGGAAGTTGGCAGTGAGGAACTTGGGGGCCATTTTGAAAAGGCAATGAATGTGTTAATAATACTGTGTGTTAAAACCTGTGGTTTGTATTTAAGTCAGAATCATTCTGTGCTCTGGGGAGCAAAGGCGGTTGGTGGTTTGTTCATGCGTTTCTCATTTCTGTGTTGAATTGTATGCCTTCGTTGGGTAGGGTAGGTTTATTACCTCTGCTGCGGGCTCTAGGATGGTGGGGTAGGGTGGGGTTATTACCTCTGCTGCGGGCTCTAGGATGGTGGGGTAGGGTGGGGTTATTACCTCTGCTGCGGGCTCTAGGATGGTGGGGTAGGGTGGGGTTATTACCTCTGCTGCGGGCTCTAGGATGGTGGGGTAGGGTGGGGTTATTACCTCTGCTGCGGGCTCTAGGATGGTGGGGTAGGGTGGGGTTATTACCTCTGCTGCGGGCTCTAGGATGGTGGGGTAGGGTGGGGTTATTACCTCTGCTGCGGGCTCTAGGATGGTGGGGTAGGGTGGGGTTATTACCTCTGCTGCGGGCTCTAGGATGGTGGGGTAGGGTGGGGTTATTACCTCTGCTGCGGGCTCTAGGATGGTGGGGTAGGGTGGGGTTATTACCTCTGCTGCGGGCTCTAGGATGGTGGGGTAGGGTGGGGTTATTACCTCTGCTGCGGGCTCTAGGATGGTGGGGTAGGGTGGGGTTATTACCTCTGCTGTGGGCTTACTTTACTTTACTTTATTTGTTTATTTAGACGGGACAATGCATATTAATGAACACTACATGAAAGCAATGTAAATAAGCCGGAATTAGCAAGAATGCTAAATTTCATCCGTAGTCCCCACATAAAGACAAAACAATACATACCAACAAACAGTAACCCTACATTAGGAGAGGGCGCCTAAGAACATACATACAAATACTATTTTTCCTCAACCAAGAGAAAACAACAAAACAACACATATTACTATCAGTACCCTACATTAGAAAAGAAAAGTTAAAAATATACGTACATGACATGAGCTGTACTCTTAAAACTATACATGGTCACAGGTTTGATTGTCAACTAACCATTTTTTTAGATTGAACTTGAAGGATGGAAATGACAAACAGTCTCTTATTGTTAGAGGTAGGTCATTCCAGATTGAACATCCCTGCACTGAAAGGGTGTTTTTTCCAAAAGCGGTTACCCGGTACGGTACTTCGCAATCCCCTCTAGTGATTGCTCTAGTATTGAGTCCTCTATCGGGCTTCCTTTTTATGAATTCCTTTAGGGGAGGTGGGCATAGACCATTTAGGGTCTTATATATGATACTGACCTGTTTAAATACCTTAAAATTAGCGAAACTCAAAAAACGGTACCTCTGAAGAATATTACAATGGTGATATGAGCGGGGTTTCCTATCGAATACCTTAAGCGCACTCTTATATAGCTGTTCAATGGGTTTGAGAATCGTTATACCTGTGCAAGACCAGTTTGTGAAACAGTACTCAATGTGTGATTGGATCATGCATTGGAGATAAGATTTAGCAGCACTAACTGCCAAACAAGGTCTGATTTGTTTAAAGTTCTGAAGGTTGAACTTGATTGTGTTTGTAACCTTTTTTACATGTTTTTTAAAGGTTAGGGTTGAGTCTAACATGACCCCGAGGTACTTGAACTCTGGCACAAGTTCAAGTTCCTCTCCACCCAGAAACACATTTGATGACTCCATCACAACTGGTCTTTTGGAAAAAGCCATGCAGACCGTCTTTTTTGCATTCAGGAGCAGGCATGAGTCTGTAAGCCAGTCCTGAACGCTGGTCAGAACAGAAGTTAAAACCGTTGACACCTCTGCATAGCTCTTTCCAGGAGTCAGTATAACCGCATCATCTGCGTACATCTGGATATGTACATCTTTACATACATCAGGTAGGTCGTTTATGAACAGAGAAAACAGAATTGGTCCTACTATTGATCCCTGGGGGACACCAACCGAGCAAGTGTGATAAGGAGACTTGATGCCATTTATGCTTACACACTGTTCTCTATTTGATAGGTATGATGTAAACCATTTGATGGCCTCTGGGGACAAGTTGAAATGTGTTAGTTTGGACAAGAGGACCTGATGGCTGACAGAGTCAAATGCTTTCTTGAAATCTAAAAATACTGCCATTGCGCATGGGGCCTTGTTCAAAGCACACTTTAACTTTTCAATGAATAAGCAATTTGCTGACTCAGTGGAGTGGAAGGCTCGAAACCCAAACTGCATAGGATGCAGAGGGGTGTAGCCTTTGTCTAGATGTTTAACAATAGACTTTACAATCCACTTTTCAGCCACTTTTGATATAACAGGTAAGATGCTTATGGGTCTATAGTTTGATATGTCCGTTTTTGAGCCAGATTTGAATATAGGTGTTATAACAGCAGCTTTCCACTGAGTTGGGACAGTGCATTTTCTTATGGACAGATTTACCAGATGTGTGATTGGTGCCACCAGAGAGTCAATATTTGTTTTAAGAAAGTTTGTGTCAAGCCCGTGTGCATCTTTAGCTTTGGATGCTTTCAGTGATCTGACAATGTTTGTCACCTCGTTTTCTGTGACTTCCTCCAAATTAAAAATGGGGAGATCATTTTGAACAGGGCGTGAAACAAACTTAGAGGGTCTGAACAACTGTGTGATTTCATACACAGAGTTTAGAAAAAACAGCATTAGATTGCTAGCAAGCGTGTGGGGATCTTTCACCAGGACATTATCTATTTTAAGTTCTAAGTTGTTATTATCCTGCTTATAGTATTTCCCTGTCAGTTTATTTATGTATTCCCACACTTTTTTTCCATTTCCTCTGGCACTCTCTATGATGGAGATATAAAATCCAGCTTTAGCCTTCCTTAAGAAATTTGTGACTTTGTTTCTAGCATGTGTGAATAGCTGTCTGTCCGTTGTCAGGCCAGATTTTAATGCCTTTTTAAGCAGTAAATCTCTGGTTTTCATTTGATCTCTACATTTTTTATCTCTAGGATGGTGGGGTAGGGTGGGGTTATTACCTCTGCTGCGGGCTCTAGGATGGTGGGGTAGGGTGGGGTTATTACCTCTGCTGCGGGCTCTAGGATGGTGGGGTAGGGTGGGGTTATTACCTCTGCTGCGGGCTCTAGGATGGTGGGGTAGGGTGGGGTTATTACCTCTGCTGCGGGCTCTAGGATGGTGGGGTAGGGTGGGGTTATTACCTCTGCTGCGGGCTCTAGGATGGTGGGGTAGGGTGGGGTTTTAGGTGGGGTAGGGTGTGGTAGGGTGGGGTTATTACCTCTGCTGCGGTCTCTAGGATGGTGGGGTAGGGTGGGGTTTTAGGTGGGGTAGGGTGTGGTAGGGTGGCGTTATTACCTCTGCTGCGGGCTCTAGGATGGTGGGGTAGGGTGGGGTTTTAGGTGGGGTAGGGTGTGGTAGGGTGGGGTTATTACCTCTGCTGCGGTCTCTAGGATGGTGGGGTAGGGTGGGGTTTTAGGTGTGGTAGGGTGGGGTTATTACCTCTGCTGCGGTCTCTAGGATGGTGGGGTAGGGTGGGGTTTTAGGTGGGGTTTTAGGTGTGGTAGGGTGGGGTTATTAGTTACCTCTGCTGTGGGCTCTAGGATGGTGGGGTAGGGTGGGGTTTTAGGTGTGGTAGGGTAGGGTTATTACCTCTGCTGCGGGCTCTAGGATGGTGGGGTAGGGTGGGGTTATTAGTTACCTCTGCTGTGGGCGTCCCGAGGCGCTCCAGGCGGCCTCGGCGTTGGCTGCGTGGCGCTCGGCCCGCCTGTAGGGCGACTCCATGCGTCCAGGCTCCTCCTCCTCCTCCTCCTCCTCCTCCTCCTCCTGCTGCTGTGACGGGCGCTGAGCGCTGGAGAGCAGAGACGTACAGAGAACGTTAGCTCTTAGAGCAGAGACGTACAGAGAACGTTAGCTCTTAGAGCAGAGAGCTAGAGCAGAGACGTACAGAGAACGTTAGCTCTCAGAGCAGAGACGTACAGAGAACGTTAGCTCTTAGAGCAGAGACGTACAGAGAACGTTAGCTCTTAGAGCAGAGACGTACAGAGAACGTTAGCTCTCAGAGCAGAGACGTACAGAGAACGTTAGCTCTTAGAGCAGAGACGTACAGAGAACGTTAGCTCTTAGAGCAGAGACGTACAGAGAACGTTAGCTCTTAGAGCAGAGACGTACAGAGAACGTTAGCTCTTAGAGCAGAGAGCTAGCAGAGACGTACAGAGAACGTTAGCTCTTAGAGTGCCAAGGACGTCTTTGACGTCTTTAGATCGTCTTTTTTTATTGAAAAGATGTCAAAATGACCTGAGATCAGAGAGATGCTTTTCTCTGTTTGTGTGTTGGCTCCCTCGTGTGGCTGTTGGAGAAATTGCGTGTTCATTCTAGTGGATGGACATTTTTTTTTATTGACTCAGCTCTATCTCTGGAACCATTTGTCCGATTGACAAAATTATTTTTGCCACTGAATCACAACGACTGTATCAATCAGTGCCCCCCCCCCCCCCCCCCGGTAAATAAAAACATACAAAATCTTGGCAGGGGGTTGACGTTTCTAAAAGGGCCTTTTGATGGAAATATAGAAAATAGCAGACCTCCAAGCTCACAAAGCGCCACGCTGCGACGCTTTGTGAGCTTGGAGGTCGGCTATTTTCTGTGCTTGACACCACACTGAACTATAGCATAATCAAGTCAGATGTCGACTGGAGATGTGGCTTAACGGCATGGATTTCTACACAGAGAGGGCAATTCTTTCAACATAAGATGCTGCATTCAAGTTCAGGAGAGTTTTGGACAAGGCAATTCTCTTGAACGCTGCCTTCAGGTTTGACATGGAAAGAGGGAGCATTTGCATTTCTTTCACCATAGTGAAAACTGCATACTAAAACGGCTAGTTCCATTCCTTGATTCACATTGGCTGGTTTCCCTTTAATTGCTGTGGTATATGAGACTATAACCCACAACTTGAATCAGTTTATATCACATCCAGGTGTGTTATTTCTTTCCATAGTGTTCCACAGTGCACCAATTATCTGCACCTGTGTTGTTGGCAAACTTTCTTGCAGAGCAGACCTTATAGTGAATTATTAGTGACATAGAACGATTTTAATTGGTACATGTCTATGATTTTTCATGTTGCCATATTGTAACCATTTTAGAAAAGCAATAAGCCACGCGAGGCTTGTGGTTACCTGTATTTTACACTGGCTGAGAGGCGTAGGGAGACACTCGGCTGCACCTCGTGTCTCCCTACGCCTCTCAGCCGGTGTAAAATACCAGGTAACCACTGGCCTCTTGTGGCTTATTGCTTCATTCTAACACGGCTAGTTCCATTCCTTGATTCTCATTGGCTGGTTTCCCTTTAATTACTGTGGTATATGAGACTATAACCCACACCTTGAATCAGTTTATATCAAACCCAGGTGTGTTATTTCTTTCCACAGTGTTCCACAGTGCACCAATTATCTGCACCTGTGTTGTTGGCAGAAAAGCTGGGAACTACTTTCTCAGCACGCCTCTCAGCCGTTATAAAATACCAGGTAACCACTCGCCTCTTGTGGCTTATTGAAGCAATAAGCCACAAGAGGCGAGTGGTTACCTGGTATTTTACACCAGCTGAGAGGCGTAGGGACCCAACCCTCCAACCCTCTCAGCCAGTGTAAAATACAGGTAACCACATGCTTCGCGTGGCTTATTGCTTTTCTAAAATGGTTACAACATGGCAACATGAAAAATCATAGACATGTACCAATTAAAGCTGTTCTATTTCACTAATAATTCACTATAAGGTCTGCTCTGCAAGAAAGTAGTTCCCAGCCTTTTGCCAACAACACAGGTGCAGATAATTGGTGCACTGCGGAACACTAGAAAGAAATAACACACCTGGGTTTGATATAAACTGATTCAAGGTGTGGGTTATAGTCTCATATACCACAGCAATTAAGGGAAACCAGCCAATCAGAATCAAAGAATGGAACTAGCCGTTTTAGAATGCTTCATTCATGGTCTGGAGAGGGCACGTTTTAACAGACGGATAAAAAGGGCAGGGGCTCAAGCCCCCTGTGATGTGTGTGTGTGTGTGTGTGTGTGTGTGTGTGTGTGTGTGTGTGTGTGTGTGTGTGTGTGTGTGTGTGTGTGTGTGTGTGTGTGTGTGTGTGTGTGTGTGTGTGTGTGTGTGCACGTGCCTGCTAGGGCTTCGTCTCTGGTCCTCGGCGATCCTCTGCTGGGGCGGCGGGGCGGCGGGGGGGCAGGGGGCGGGGTCACATGGCCCGCGGGGCGGGGACTCTTTGAAGGGGGCGGAGATGACGTCGGCGGGGCGGTGCGTCCGGGTCGATAGCAGTAAGTCAGGCAGGTGTGATCGTGTCATCTTAAAGGGACGGGTCTAGAGTGGTCCATCCAGGAGGGTTAAGGTAGAGCTCCTATATGGAGGGAGAAGATAGTTAGTCTAGAGTGGTCCATCCAGGAGGGTTAAGGTAGAGCTCCTATGGAAGGAGAAGATAGTTAGTCTAGAGTGGTCCATCCAGGAGGGTTAGGGTAGAGCTCCTGTATGGAGGGAGAAGATAGTTAGTCTAGAGTGGTCCATCCAGGAGGGTTAAGGTAGAGCTCCTATGGAAGGAGAAGATAGTTAGTCTAGAGTGGTCCATCCAGGGGGGTTAGGGTAGAGCTCCTGTATGGAGGGAGAAGACACAAACCTGGTAGTATTAGTGGTCGCAGTTACTATCAAAACCTCCACCGGCTGTCAGTCAGTTGTCACACGTCACACGTCACACTTTTGCCCTGCTCATATCTCCGCAACCGTTGCCCCGATCCATGCCAAATTTTGCACACACACTCCTTGGCTGCCAAACCACAACCTAACTCAATTCTCACATGGCCCTCTTCCCAGCTGGCACACGACGTCAGTACAACGTTGGGACAATGTTGTACTCCAACGTTGGATGACCATTGGATTTTGGTTGTAAATGAAAGTTTTTCTGACGTCCTAACCTAACGTTGGTTAGACGTCATAACCTGATGTTGCTTTGACGTCGTAACCTGATGTTGGTTTGACATCTTAAACTAACATTGATTTAACGTTAATCTCTGATGTTACATAGACGTTGATTAAAGGTTAGACTCCCAACGTTGGATACCAGTTGTATTTTCGTTGTAAATGAAAGTTTGTCTGACGTCATAACCTAACGTTGGTTAGACGTCATAACCTGATGTTGCTTTGACGTCGTAACCTGATGTTGGTTTGACATCTTAAACTAACGTCGATTTAACGTTAATCTCTGATGTTACATAGACGTTGATTAAAGGTTAGACTCCCAATGTTGGATACCAGTTGTATTTTTGTTGTAAATGAAAGTTTGTCTGACGTCATAACCTAACGTTGGTTAGACGTCATAACCTGCTGTTGCTTTAACGTCGTAACCTGATGTTGGTTTGACATCTTAAACTAACGTCGATTTAACGTTAATCTCTGATGTTACATAGACGTTGATTAAAGGTTAGACTCCCAACGTTGGATACCAGTTGTATTTTCGTTGTAAATGAAAGTTTGTCTGACGTCATAACCTAACGTTGGTTAGACGTCATAACCTGATGTTGGTTTGACATCTTAAACTCACGTTGATTTAATGTTAATCTCTGATGTTACATAGACGTTGATTAAAGGTTAGACTCCCAACGTTGGATACCAGTTGTATTTTGGTTGTAAATGAAAGTTTGTCTGACATCATGACCTAACGTTGGTTAGACGTCATAACCTGATGTTGGTTTGACATCTTAAACTAATGTTGATTTAATGTTAATCTCTGATGTTACGTAAACGTTGATTAAAGGTTAGACTCCCAATGTTGGATGTTGAAAATGAAAGTTTGTCTGACGTCATAACCTAACGTTGGTTAGACGACATAACCCGATGTTGGTTTGATGTCATAACCTGATGTTGGTTTGACATCTTAAACTAACGTTGATTTAATGTCAATCTCTGATGTTACGTAGACGTTGATTAAAGGTTAGACTCCCAACGTTGGATACCAGTTGTATTTTGGTTAAAATTAAAGTTTGATTGACGTCATAACCTGATGTTGGTTTGACATCTTAAACTAACGTTGATTTAACGTCAATCTCTGATGTTATGTATACTTTGATTAAAGGTTAAGACTCCCAACGTTGGATAACAGTTGTATTTTGGTTGAAAATCAAAGTTTGATTGACGTCATAACAACATTTGTTTGATGTCAATCTCTGATGTCATGTAGACATTGATTAAAGGTTAGACTCCCAATGTATTTTTGTTGAAAAGTAAATCGGATTGACGTCATAAGGCAAACATTGATTTGATGTAAGCATCTGATGTTATCTTGACATTGAATTTTGGTTGGTCTCCTAACGTTGGATAAAAGTTATTTTAGTTTAATAAAATTGGACTGACATAATCCAACGTCAGCTTGATGTTAATCTCAGATGTTATGTAGACGATTACTGGTTCAACTCCAAATTTGGATAAAAGTTCTAATTTGGTTAAATGAACATAACCCAACGTTGGCAAGGCGTCATCCTCCAATGTTGGTTAGACATGTAAGCAAGAGGTGCATTGCTGTCAAAACCCAACATTAGGTTGACATCAATGACCAAAGTTGGACATGCAAAACATCAGATGGCCGTGAAAACCAAGGCTAACCTCACATCAACTTCCAACATAAGACAAACATGAGAAAATAATAGTTAACACAATTCACAAAATAAATCAAGAGTGATTTAATTATCACTTAAAAACTGGGCCCACAAAAAGGGCACAATTCACAGAAATAAACAAAACTTAAGAACAGTATTTTAAGAACAATACACACACACACACACACACACACACACACACACACACACACACACACACACACACACACACACACACACACACACACACAATTCTTACTTAACACACTCCAGGTAGGTAAGAACACTATTTGAAACAGGTCAGTGTTGAACAGAATAAAAATCAGAACCAAAAGCATGAACAGAACACCACCGTTAATTGGCACTGTGCAAACTATAATCCCATGTTTCCAGAAGATGGCATAAATGTTTCCCGTTCTTCCATAGCTTGTTCTGGTTATTCTGGTTCAAATCCGCTGCTGAGCCAATGAAACAAAGCTATGGGAATCTGAACAGGAAACATTTATGCCCCTTCTAAAAACCCAAGAGTACAGTTGTACACAGAGCCTATAACAAGCCTTACTAAGTCCCAGAGGTGTCCTCCTCACTCTGCTGCAGGTAGATATGCTTGCCCTCTGCAGGACTGGGGGCTCTTCTTGTAAACTGTCCACGATAGGTGTGAACATGGGTGGACCTGGGCTGCACACACCCTTCTTCCTATTGTCATCCAGGACCTTCTGACAGTCCGCCATTATTTTGGACAGCCGTCATGAGCGCCACTTTGGTGATTTGATTTTGAAATCAGTTTTGTCCTCGTCACTGACGAAATTGGCGACTGCACCGCTGAGGTATAGCTGGTCCTCTTTGGACAGTATCTTCTGTCCAACACCGACCTGTTTCTTGAAGAGCTGTGTAACAGATGGGAAGAGGAGGTTAGACTCAACAGTTTTTGCTCCTGGCCATCCGTTTTCGCTATAACTCCACTGAATAAATATTGTACAAACATACTCCCTAGAGGCCAAGGAAAAACCCTTTCCCTGCATTGTGTAAAATAAAATGTGCTTATTTTCCATTGATTTCTGTCTAGACCAGAGCTCCATTCTAAAGTTAGTTGGTGTTACAAAAACCATTGTGCAGCAGGTTGCACATGTAAAGACAAAACAGACCTACAATGGCAATAATTTAACTTGGCAAAAACAATATAATTTGCATACTGTGTGTGTTTGCGCCATTGTGTGCCCTCCATGCGTGACAGCATATTGGGTTGTGCATATATTTTACAGTAGTCTCTGAACATCATAACCACTGAGGACATCCCTAAAGCCCCTTTTCCCACCGCACAGATTTTGCACAACGCAGCATTGGAACAAGTCGAAAAGCGCCGACAAGCTGCCTTTGGGAGCCTTTCAGCAATGATGGGGTAGATACTCTAGTTCTGTGGACCTCTAGTCTGCAACAGAAACAAGCCTAAATAAGGCAGGGACATTTTCCCATTGCACATTTGAACCAATACCATATTACTGTATCTATTTCAACACTCAATTAACAAATCGATCAATTCCTAAGCAAAGCTTGAATACTAAAATGTGTGTTTGATTGTTTGGTGTTGCCACTTACAGTATCTGTGAGTGAAACATGCGGAACAGGTCTATATACTTAAAAGCAAGCCCAAATAAGCAACTACACTTACGAAAACAAGTCCAAACTAAAGCAACCCGCAACTATGAATATTTACAAGTGTAATCATTCCTCATTTGTTGTAATCAACTTAATATATCAAACAGCTAACCATATTTTGAGCACACTCTGAGCAACTGCTGTAGGCCAACATAGATAGGATGAGACATGACCAGGTTAACTGCACACATAGATGGTTAACAAACCTTATAGATCTGCCATTTTCAAATAGCCGGTGTACTGTAGAGTGGTCAAACCTAGCCTAGTTCTTTTGTGCTTGTTTTACTTATACCTAGTCCCTTGTTTCTCTTCTCAAACCTGGCAATAAAGCGATTACCTGCCTTACACTTGCTGCCCACTAAGGAGGAAGTTGAATGAAACAGATAAGGGCAATAACCAGTAAGACTCCCTAATCGGGAGATAAGCGACCGTAGGTGGCTTATCACCACAAATAGGGCAAAAATTTGTTTTTCCCAAATCTTCCTGATCCATGTTGATGACATGAGTGTAGACATGCTGTGTAGTGATATTCGTGATTTTAGGGCAAAAACTGTAGGAGCAGTGTCCAAAAATGTGTTTTAAAAATCGGCCTGAAGGTGGCGCTAGAATAGGGCCATGTGAGAAATGAGGGGTGGGGTCTCCGCGTTGCCTTGGCGGACAAATAGGTACCGGCCCCGGCTCTCCCGGACGCTCCTAGCCTGAGTTACGGCATTTTATGTGCGCTGCAGTGGCAGGGGGTCCTCCACTGGGGGCGCCACCACTTTTGCATCCGTTCTGGAGCACCAGGAGTCGGTGGTCCCCGGGAATTCCCCGTGAGCAGCCCCGTTGGAGTGGTCATTTGGTCATTTGTGCACATTTGGTCATTTTTTACATCTGGGTCCAGCTGAAACACTTATTCAAGGTCACAAAATGAATCTGACCCTGTTCTTGGCAACACAATGTAACAATGAAATAGGCATTAAAGCTCTGGGAAAACCAGAGATCACTTTCATCCAATATGAACTGTATGACAATACTCTACATGTTACAGATGGGAAGAAAAAGTAATGTTATTAGTTACTACTTCAATTGATTTACAGATGCATTAACTTCAGCTCAACAGCTTGTCACAGGCATCATCCAACTCACTGCTACCAGCAGCCCTTGCTGCCAGCTTCCATCCAAAATGACTGTAGTGTATGGGGGCTATATTATGGCTAGAAAAATAATAATAATCATACTTGAACTGGGGATGCCCACCCTGACAAGCACTTGGACTTGCAGGAGTTGATTTATTACATTTAGTTGACTGTTCCACTGATAACTATTGTTAAAATCGACAAGCTCACAATGAAAGCCGTAAAAAAATATATGTATACAAATATGCTGTATGTTTGTATGTTTACTGTTGGGTGAGAAAACAATGTTGCATTAGTTACTCATCAGTGGACCCCAACTTCGGCGACTTGGGAATCATCAACACTTGAGTAAACAGTTTGATATGACTCAAAGGCAGTTTCATGATACCATCATGAAAGCCTATGGTAGGAAGCCTCTCAGAACCCCACCTTTTGGGTAAAATCCACCTTTGGCCAGGAAATAGAATATGCCCACCAGACAGAATCTTTGATTCACTCAAGTGTGCCACCTATCTGGACTGGACAACAATGCTATTGCCCAGACCTGTAGAATAAGCTTAAGATCATACCTGCCTTTGTTTTTGTGAGTAGTGAAACCATTTCTCAGCAATGACCACCTCACTGTTATATCCCTTACATAAGGTAATTGATAATTGACATGATCAAACAAATGCAACCGTAATACAACAGGGCAATACCTCACCCGATCTCTCTTGCTGGTAATCGTCTTCCTCCTCTTCACGTCCTCTATGGGCCCATCCAGCTCCATCTTCTTGCTGGCCTTTAGGTTTTCATAGCTCTATTGCAAACTTCTAGTGAATTAAACAACAAATACAACTAAATGAACTCTAAATTAAGGCTGGGACATTAACTGATTAATTGTGATTAATTAATTACCATTTTAATCGCACCACAGAACCTTAAGTTTCGGGCATACCGATCATATCGATGCACAAATCAAGAAGAGACAACAAACGTAAAGGGAGAAGTAGCCGATCAGAGCGCTTTGCTTGGCCCAGTGGATGCGAAATTTAGATTTAAAAAACTCACTCGTTGATTCACTCATACAACAAAATGTGTTTTACTTGAAAGAAAATGCTTCTCAGGTCAAATATTGATGTGCGATTAAAATGCGATTAATTGAGATTAATTAATCACAGAGCCTGTAATTAATTAGATTAAAATTTTTAATCGCATCCCAGCCCTACTCTAAATATAAAATAAAGGCATCTCAAAAGGATGATAACTCGAAGAAATAAGCAGACCAAATGTACAAATCTGCAATCTAGAGCTGCACCACTAACCATTACATACATCCAAACAAACAGTCCTATCTGACAGTACTAAATTATTTTAAACTCACCTTTTGTTTTCTGATTTCTGTTTAGATGTATGGGCTGCCACAGGTTGTTGTTGCAGCTCTAGATTCAACATATTTAAAAATAATCTAGAGTTGCAAGTTGCAGTGAAGGGAGACCCCTGTTATTTAATTTAGCAAACATTATAGAAATCACTAATGTTTGAATAGAAAAACAACCTTTTCAAACAAATCACTTGCACCAATATTACATTTTTCAATATTAGTCAGTGTGCCAATTGTTAACTTCAACTGTGTAAAATAATCATATTTACAATTTAGGCATTTAGCAGAAGCTTTTAATTCAGAGCAACTTACAGTGAGCAAGGTTAACACATACACAGAATGCAGAGAGACAGTGTAGTACCTCAGTAAACTAGGATCACAGGTATGCCAGGACATCCTATAGTTAAAATTACAACCAATGTAAGGGCATATGTCCCCAAATTAAAGGCCTCTCCACACTTCGACCGAAATGTTCGGTGAGTTGTGTTTTCCGACGTGCAAATTTCCATTCGGTCCAATGCTTTTCAGAAGTCCCGAGGGATATAATTTTATGGTAGAAAAGGACCTTTTGACCGAAAACTGCGGTTTCGGTCAAAGTATGGATAGGCCTTAATGCAATATCACACTTACTTCTGATAAGGCAGGTGGACCATTGAGAGTCGTCGTGTTTTATGGCCTGCACCTCAGCCTGCCTCACTGACTCATTGTGTGCGGTACGGAATCTATGAAAAAAAAAGAAAAAAAAAAAAAACACTTTTAAGATAACACTCCTTCAGCATAGCATTATACAAATTAACATCTCACAAAGCAAGGCATTTTCAGAAGGAAAAATAATAAAAATGTACTGATCCGCTGGCTGGACCTGCCATCTAAGATCCTCTCCAAGGCCTCTGTAGATTTGCTTGACTGAGGACTGCAGGGACATTAACACAGTGGTGTCAAATCATGTGCCATGGAGAAGGCAGAGATAATTCATGCTCAGACACATTAGCCCTAAAACATACAGTATGTGTATATAGTTAATAAAGGGCAGATCAATCTTCTCATCAATAATGCCAGAACGCACAGCTGTGGAGATTCCACCACATGCAGCTCAGCTGGTCCAGTGAAATTACTCATAGCAGGAAGGATAGAGTTGAATGCGTACTGGGGATGCAGTGATGCTTAGTTTATTGTGTGTGTCAGGGAGGCAGGATGCAGGGCTAGCAGCATCATTGGGAGTTATCACTTTGCACAGAATGCTGCAGACGAGATTTGACTACTTCCCTGTTTCAACACTAGAGGGCACTGTTTACCAATATATGGAGTCAACATCTATGCAATTTTAGTCTTTAAGACAACTGTATACACTATATGTAATGGGGGGTTCCTGCTTGATATTTCTCAGATAAGGGGTCCTTGGCCTGAAAAATGTTGAAGTACTTACAGACAACTCTGATGGGATTTTGGATGAGGAAGTCCTTGTGTCCACCCCATCAATATTCTCCATGATGGCATCCCATTTTGAATGTAGGTTTTCTGCAGGTCATCAACCCTGTTATTGAGCAATTATAGTTCTCTAAAAATGTGGGAGAAAATAATATATAGTTATGAATTTAGCATTACTGTCTTACTTGTTGGTGAACTCACTCAAGTAGCCTAATACTAGTACATTTTCTGTTGAAACGATTTTGACTGGGCAGAAGCATAATTGCCTTGATGCAGATTCAAACTAGTGTCAGCTGGTGGCTGGACAAACACACCTGCCCTCTGCAGTGGTCTAATTTGAATGTATTCTCAAAAGCCCTTGAATATGATGGAATATTATTAAGGATTACTGGGATTATGGTAAGATCACATTTCATGACACACGCACGCACGCACACACACACACACACACACACACACACACACACACACACACACACACACACACACACACACACACACACACACACACACAATGCAGTATGAACTCCTGTAAATCACTTCTAGCTCCCACTCCCACTTTGAGAACCATGGCACAAAATCAGTGTTTGTCAATTATGCATTTGAGCCATGGACCACCATTTAGTGAGATTTAGCCTCTCAGTCTCATACCCAATAATTTAGGAATACAGATCATGTGTAAAAATAATTTAGCTTGTCCATTTGGTTTGATTTTACAGTAATTAAAAGATCTATAGGGGTCCATTTGGTTATCAACTCCCCATCATTTAGCTGGGGACCACCTGGAAGGCTGGAACCACCTCACGGACCACTTGTGCAGTGGTTCTCAACCTAACATGTTACTAAACAAACACTCTATAAATAGCAATGATTACTGTCACAATAACGCTATTTAACTGCTGAATAAATAATGGACCTTGGAAACATTATATAATGGAAACTTGTTTACAGGAATGAGGGTTCCTGTCACATATTAAAAGGGGTCTGCAGCCAAATAGTCTACATTTTGGATTTTGGGGTCCTTGACATGAAAAGGGCTGAAAACACTGGAGTATGAATTGTAAATAGTGAAGTTGTAAAAAATACTGGAAGCAAAAGCAATCAATTAAAATAGCTTTACATACCTGTGTCATCTCCCTGCTCCAAAACTCCTTCTCTGTGTGCAAAAAGTCTCCATAATGTAGATTTAATCCCACAAATAGACTGGCAGCAACCTATCTTCCTGTTCAACAATCAACAGTGATTTTATTTAGTTTAGCTTTATCCTAAATCACTTTTAGACAAGCAGCTCTCAATGCTTGCTGTTGGTGACAAATGTAACTGCTGTGTGCTGGTTTGGATTCAAAGTGGGGGTGTGCTCTCAGCAGAGCCAGTGGTAGCTGGCCACGTCACAGTCACATGACACACAGCCAATCAGGCATTTGCAATTGCATTGTGGGCAGTGTAGTTGATTTTCAAACTGCTTTCCATAAACACACATATATTGTGTTCCTCTCTGTAACTACAAAGATGGCTCCCTTCATCTTTCATATGTTTCCTCCAAACTATAATATCCCAAAAGATAGGCATTAAAATGTGTTTTAATCAGATTTAATTACAGATGATAATTTGCTTGTACAACCAATGTCTGCCCAATGTTATTTTACTAACGTCCACATAACGTTGAAGTCTAACATCATCAGACGTTGATATTTGGTTGGTTTTAGGTTGTGTTGGTAACTAACCAATAACCAACGTCTGTTCAACGTATTATCCCAACGTCAGGTTGACGTCAGGATGATGTTTTTATTGTATTATACTCATTTCAAGCAGCATAGTTTTATATTAAGCTTCTGAAGCATTGAAACATTCAAACATTTCAAAGAAGAAACATTTCCATTAGAGAAGATTTTGATGAGTCTAGCAGTGATTCTTAACTATTTTAATTGCAAGAACCCCAGTTTGACATGCATTAGTCTAAGTACGGACCACCATTTTATGGCATTTCTATCTGAGACCCCAATTTATTGTAAAAATCAATGTTAATGGGTCCATTTTGGTTCCATTTGTACACTCTATGAGTTACCCATAAGGGTCCATTTCATTCCTAACTATCATTTAGCAGGGGACCCCCTGGAACTCCCTCAAGGACCCCACTTCGAGAACTAATGCAGTTAATATCAGGTTGCCATTCCATATATCTTTACTGTTTTTTAACCCATTAAGACATAAGGTCGATACCTTCTAAAGCCTGACCTAAGTTTTCAGAAAAAACAACACAAAAATGTGTTCCCCGCCTGAGGGATAAAACAGGGGTTCCCGTCCATAATGGGTTGTGTATGTTGGGCTGATTTGTACACTTTGTTCTATGTCACATCTATAATGTTTTGCGGTGGACATTTTTGTCTGAATGATATTTTTGCCATGGAGTGGACATTAATGTTACCAGAAGCACACAAAGAGCCAGTCTCAAATGTCTACTAGCACAGTGGTTCTCAAAGCGGGTTGAGAGGGACCGCAAAGTTCCTTGAATGCGGTCCAAATCGAACATTACAGGTCTGTAACTCTGAGAGTGTATGGAACCAAATGGACCCATAAACACTCTCAGAGTTATGGGTCCTCAAAAATAATAATAATACAAATAAATTGAGAACCTAAAATCTACGATGGACAAAGACAAGTCTCGCCACATGTGTCAATGTACAGACATTGATGATCCCTGTGCCAGGAGATATTATGGGATATGTTGTTTTTATCTTTAAATGGGTATACCCCTTTTGATGGTGTCCCATAGATGTTCAACAATGACCTATGACAGCTGAGGTCAAGACCTTTCCATTAACAGTTAGCCATTTCTAGCCTATGTAAGCCCTTCTGTGGCTGAATGATATGCCTTTAATCATGGACTCTATTCACGATATTCCTGGCCCCGCCCACGGCTTCCAGTTTATATCCGGTCTGCATTTTTCTGCTTGGAAAAACATCTTTTGACTTCCGGTGTTGCATTGCTTTAAACATATCAGTAGATGGCGTTAAATACCATGTTCACGGCTGCCAAACGCCATGAACCGAACCCCGAAAAAGAAGAAGACCTGCCAGTAGTCAACCAATCAGTCAATCAAAAAACAGCTGTTTCGTGTTCTTTTTGATTACTTCAGCATAAAGCCTAGTGACGCGAGCGTGACGGTCCACTCAACTGACAGAGGATCAGTCAACTGTCAAGTCACTGCTGTCCGAAGTTTGTTTAAAAAGTTTATTAGAAGGTTGCATTTGAAAAAGTACAGTTTCATGTTGACAGTAGACTACAAATTACTGGTACAAGTTAACTAAAAGGAGATCCTAGTAAGCTTTTCGGCTTATTTACACAGCAACCACTTTATCGCCTACTGCGATGGATTGGGAACATTCCCAGCGTTTCCTGGTAAAGAAGGGTGGATTGCGCATCCCACACCCATCAACAATAACAACATGGGAGGACAATGTATTGGGATGGCCCAACGTTGTTTGCGAAAAGATCCTGCAATATTTCTTGGAGTCTGTTGCGGTGGACGGCGAAGCTATGAACAACCTTAAAGCTGCATCAGCGTTTGATTATCTGCACAGCAACAAAACTGGTAGCGTGCTCATGCACAAACACGAAGGCTTTGTTTATTTAAAAGCAAGTGTGGAGCCGAGCCAGTGTGCAAATAATGCCTGGCACAACGCATGGGTCTTGGTAACGGAGGACGGCGATGTGGAGACGGCTGGATGCAGTTGTGTCGCTGGTCTCGGTCGTTCCTGCAGTCATGCTGCCGCGATCCTGTGGAAGGTATGTTTTTATGTCATTTATGTATTTCTTGTGGTTGAGTAACTGACGTTAGGACAACACTCCAATCCAAATAAGGGTTACCTGACCAGAAAACGTTTGCAGAGCATCACATTGGGTGATAGGAAATGGCCTAGTTAACGCTAGTCTTTAACGCTATGACATTAACCATCCGGTGCACCGGTAGGAAAGCCTGCGCACCCTCGTTTGGACCAAAAATAACAAATAGTTTCGCTCCGCACAAAAATAAAGACGGCTTTTGTGAGTTGAACTCCTAACCTCCATAGTGGGAACACTCGGAGCCCCCACCTCACGTCTAAAATGCACTTTTTGGACAGAAAAGAAAATATTTCACTGGAGGTTTAAGCTACTCCACGACGCCCTCTACAGACTTTGTCAATAGAAATGTCCATTGACCAGATTTTCACTTTCCGGTAAAATATTTATTTTGCGGCCAAAAGTGTATTTTAGACGTGAGGTGGGGGGGCTCCGAGTGTTCCCACTAAGGAAAGTAGGCTTTCAACTCCCTAAAGCCGTCTTTATTTTGGTGCGGAGCAAACTGTATTTGTTATTTTTGGCACAGACGAGGATGCGCAGCGTTTCCTACTGGCGCAGTGGTTGGTTACTGACATAGCGTTAAGAACTCCTTCTAACGCTATGGACCAGAGCTAGAAACAGCCAAACATGAAACATCCACCCGATTAAATCCCTTACCTGGTACTGTAGGCCATCTATCATTTCCATACAAAGTAATGTCTTAAAAGCTTTTTCAATCATCTATGTTAAAGGGATATTCCACTTTCAAAAAAAACTTTTGGTAATTTTATTGTCTAATCAGGCTTTTATGAAAACACCTTGAACAGATTTTAATTTGCTTCATTCAATATTTTGATATTTGATGTAAATGTTACTGGGTACTCCAGGCCCAGTTCCTCTCCACATACACACCCATTGTAACGACACACTCTATTTTAACCATGATAGTCATAATACCCTCCTAATACGTGAGCAGGCTGTGTTCTTTCGATAACTTTTTTCCATTTATTTTAAATATTTTTAATTTTCTTAAAGAATTATTAAAAATCTATCATGGTTAAAATGGAGTTTGAAGTGTGTGTGTGTGTGTGTGTGTGGGTGGGGGGGGGGGGGGGGTTAGGGTTTCTCTAAACGGTTTTATTTGAGTCACTTTTATTTACTGTAAAAACTGTACTCTAAATGTAGTTGTTGTTTTCTAGGTGGACAACGCTGTGCGTCAGGGGAAAACGGGGCTTGCTTGTACAGATGGCCAACGGCAGTGGAACGCTGGGGCCAAAACGACTTCGGGGCAGTGCAAGATGAGCGAAATAAGTTTCAAGCGCCACACAAGGGATCAGCTCTACCAGCCATCAACATCAGAACCATCATCATCATCAACACCAGGACCATCATCAGTAACACCAGGTCCATCATCATCATCATCAACACCAGGACCATCATCAGTAACACCAGGACCATCATCATCATCATCATCACCACCACCAGGCCCATCATCATCATCAACAACACCAGAACCATCATCATCATCACCAGAACCATCATCTGCCAAACCTGCTGCTTTGCCATTCAGACGCCACACCACACGTGAAGATTTCAGGCAGCATATGCTTGGCTCAAAGATGGCACTGCTGTTTACCCTGCCTGGTGATGACAGCCTTCTCCACAAGGCATTTCATGCTGAACGGTCTCAACCTGTGGAGGAGACACCACCTCCACCGCTCCAAGCCCATGACGCACATGACACACCTCTGGCTTGTGCGAAATGCAGAACATTTTACAAGAGATACATTGACATGTCTGCATCACAGCTGATGGACATTGAGCAGCACACCAAAAGCCAGAGTGAAGAACAGCTATGGCATGAAATGCGCAGGGTGCGTATTACAGCGAGCACAGCCAAAAAGGTGCCGGTGCGTCCCACGACATGTCCCGACAAGTTTTTAGCTGACCACTTGCACCCAACCTTTCATGGCAACACTGCAACACAACATGGCACCATGAGTGAAGACATTGCCAGACAGTCCTTAAAGGAGCAGGGGTACAACATAGAGATGAAAGGTCTGGTGTTGTGCAAAGAGGAGCCTTGGCTTGCTGCAAGCCCTGACGGAATCATTAGCACTAATAAACTCCTGGAAATCAAATCGCCAGTGCTGGGTAAAAAGACACTCACTGAAGCACTGGCGAGGATCAGTGACTTAAGCTGTGTCGATGGAGACTACCAAGTTGCCTGTAATGGATCCAGGGGTTATTACATGCAGCTCCAACTGGGAATGCACTGCACAGGACTTAAGCAATCCATGTTGGTGATCTGGGACGGCTCCGAGTGCCTTAAAATTGAAGTGCCTTTTGACGAAGCATTTGCTCAACTGCACATTGCAAGGCTGCGCAGATTTTATTTTGCGAACATGCTCCCAAAAGTGGTTGATGACTTTGACCAGGGTAGGTTGCAATTTTGTGCAAAGTACAGAGACATTGCTGGATGTAGCACATAACCTAGTCTGTCAAGTCATTTAGATAGCATTTTATTTAGACAAATGCAAGGTTCATCCTAGTTTACTGTGGCACTTCACATTCTCTGTATTTGATTTGTTTACCCTGCATTTTGTTTTTACCTGGATCTACAGGTCACAACCACAACGTGGCGGGAGCATCTTAACGCACAGAATTTGCACTTGGCTCCTTTTTTAGTTTTGTATTTTTATTTACTTTTAAGGGAGGATATGACGAATGATTGATCTATCCATATGCCATTATTTATGGCTTTTTTTGTTTTTGGTTAATCTCTGTGCATTACAAGCAGCACCTTAGGCCTAGGAACAATGGCATCTTTTTAGTTTTTCTTATTGCTGTTACTAAATGTGGACTTTTATTTACGTTTAAGGGAGGATATGACGAACGATTGATCTATCCATATGCCATTATGGCTTTTTTGTTGTTGGTTAATCTCTGTGCATTACAAGCAGCACCTTAGGTCTAGGAACAATGGCATCTTTTTTGTTTTCTTATTGCTGTTACTAAATGTGGATTTTTATTTACTTTCAAGGGAGGATATGACAAACGATTGATCTATCCATATGCCATTTTTTTGTGGTTAATCTCTGTGCATTACAAGCAGCACCTAAGGCCCAGCAGCCCACAGGCATGTACTGTACAAGTAGGCTTCCAGGTTCTCATGATTTAAATGCGATTGGGACATATCTTTCCCCTTGTGTCTTAAACTGCTATTCATTGCCTTAACTGTTTACATTATTAGAGGTTTCAATAAAGATGTTGAATCTTTCATTTGGAGTTGACCTCATTACTACTTTAGTCATCTGTGATTGTAGATCAGGGGTTTTCAAACATTTGACTTGGGTCACCCCTGTAAGTAACCTTTTCATCCACAGCACTGACGTCAGTGCACCCACTTTGGGAAACCCTGCTGTAGTCTAGATGAGTTAACCTACGGTACTGTACAGTCCAATATTCAAAAGTACAAGTTCATTTTCCCAGCATCTGAATGTCAGATTCCATGTGGAAAAGTGCACAGCATTTGGTGTAGGCAGGAAAATAAAGCCAGGTCCAGTTTACCAAGTAGAATGTTTAAATGAGTGTGTTAAGGAGCCTGAGTTCACTTAAGCCAGTGTTTCTCAAATTTAAAATATCAAGGCCTCTCTAACTCTGACAGTGTACAAATGGAACCCAAACGGGTTCATTTGGTAGCATTTGTACACTGTCAGTTAAACTTGACAGTGTACAATAAAGTAACCCACAGATTCCCTGGAATCCACTTTGAGAACCACCAACTTAAGCTGTCCAAAGATCTGTAAAAATTAGACGGCATGAAATCCATGACAAGTACAATGAAATGTTGAGTTTATTTGAAGCACATCATTTTGGACAACAGAATTCATGTACATCAGTGCATTTAGAACAAGGCACAAGTAAAACAAAATAAAGTACATCACCATTTTAGAACAAGGCACTATGAAATAAATAAAGTCCATTTTACATTAATGTTCTGTTTGCGTAAATAAATTAAATTGTAAATAAATTAAATTGGAAGCACACTTCAAACATACAGCATACCTGTGAAGACCCCTGAAGGGAAAAACCAAAAGGAAAAGATAGCATAGATCAAGCATTAACTAAGTTGCTCCTCAGGTTGCACAGGCCGGCACATATTTTTAAGATCTTGCTAAATTTTGGAAGCATGTTGATGGGGAAGGTTTGTGACACTATTTTAAAAACTTTAAGCCTTCTGATGGCACGTTCAACATGAATGCGCACATTTGCAATGCGCCTTGTGCGGGTCACCTCGTCAAATGTCAACTGTGCACGCTTGAGCGTAAATGCTGGAATGTTCAATTTAACTTTTTTTTCAGCCAAAAGTTTATGGATTCTAAATCCGCGGTCTGCCATCACCTCGTCACCAGGGCGCAGACAGTCCAGGAACCCAGAGTTAACAGTTATGTATTTGTCACTGCTCCGACCAACAAACACATCTGATATGAACATGATTAATCCACTGGGAGCCACAGCAACAAGGTATTTAGCAGTGTTTGTCCCTTTGTAGTGACTGTAAGTTGCACCCCTGCTGTCTAGGTTTCTGGCCTTCTGAATAAAGGTTTCGGCACAGTCAATGATACATGTCGTGTTGGGATAATTCTTTTTAAATGCCAATGGCATAGTGAGTTGGATACCTTCCTTATCTGGCCAGACAATCAGGTCTTTAAATAACTCACCCATCACATCAATCCAATAAGAAATGACCTTACTTGCCATACTCTGAGATATTTGGAAACGATGGGCAATATCTTCATATGCTGGGTTTAATCTTAGTTTCATCAAGGTCATGAAAATCTGGTCGACAACAGGATGCCTAAATGATGGGCTACGGAACTCTGACAGCACAGTCACTAGAGCATTGAAGTGCATTAGCTTTACCCCTGTGAACAACAGTGAGTCCTTGCCATTTCTGAGCAATGACATTGCCAGAGAGGTGTCCTTCACCACCTGACACTGTATGGCTGCATGCCTCACTAGCTTATTTTCATGGTATGTGTGGTCATGGTCATGGAGTGTGGGATCTTCCCACTGGGTCTGGGCATCTTGGTGTGTTGGTGCTTCATCAGGTGGTGAGGGATCTTCCCACTGGGTCTGGGCATCTTGGTGTGTTGGTGCTTTGTCAGGTGGTGAGGGTTCTTCACACAGGGTCTGGGCATCTTGGTGTGTTGGTGCTTCAGTCACTAAAAGGGGGGAGAGACAGAGGTGGTCAACATATCATTTGTGTACAAAATGTCTCAGGACCTGTGTTGTTCTGCCAATGTTTGGCAGTATGAACATACAAAGCGAATATTTACAGATTGTTAGAACAAAACAATAGAGTTTGTCTTGCTTTAATTCATTCATTTAAAAAAAGACAGTGAATTAACAGCTAGTTATTTTTCAACAGCATGAATGAATTACTGATTAGTTTCGCCAACATAATACAAAATGCAATCACTACAGTACAAAAAAGTTGCTGCTCCTCCTGTGATTGAATTAAATTATATCAGCCTACATACCTGTCAGTTTTCTTCTCTTCCTTGGCCCTGGTCCTAAAAGTAGTGTTGGGTAGGGGTTTTCTGCCGTTGGCTTATGGTCAACAAAATGAAATGAACAAACATAAATTCTTTTCTGTGGTTTCTTCAGTTGTAATGCCTTCAGCCACATCTGTGTAACAAACTCTGACTTTGGTTGGTGGAATGCATATCGTGGAGGGCATGGACATGCCTTTTTCGTCATGGATCGGTGAATTTGGCATTCATTTGCCTGCCATAGTTTAAGCTTTCTTCGTGTGTGTGAACAGCCTCTTACTGAGCAACTTGTCTCAGACATCATTCACAAACTAGAGTTGCGTTGCCATGCAACATCTCTTCATTGTTGTTTTTAAAGGTGGTTGCCTAACTTGTCAATCATTCATTAAAGAGGAAGACCACCCATTTTCAATATTGAACTATGTCATTAATATACCTTAGAGTGTTGTTGCCTAGAACTGGAGGATTGATTTTGGGGTTTGTATTGTAAAGTACAACTTGATGACATCACACTGTTGTACTTTACAATACAGACCCCAAAATCAATCCTCCAGTTCTAGGCAACACAGAAGGGGGGGACTTTTTTTCTATTTCCACACAACTCCTCTAAGGTATATTAATGACATAGCTCAATATTGAAAATGGGTGGTCTTCCCCTTTAAGGTAAATTACCGCCACCTGCTGGTTGGGGGGGAGGGTTGGGGGTTGGTGGCAATGCTGCCACCATCTGGCGGAGTCAGGGTAGGACATGGGCAGGAAGTGAAAAGATGTTTATGAAGCAATGGTAGCCTGCATAGAATGGCCAGGAATATGGTGAATAGGGTTCAAGATTCAGAGGTCATTATCAAAGCAGTGCTGCTGTGTACTGTTAGATAAGCATCATGGTGTGCCTATCTGTCTGTCTGTCTGTCTGTCTGTCTGTCTGTCTGTCTGTCTGTCTGTCTGTCTGTCTGTCTGTCTGTCTTTCTCTCTTTATCGCCCGAGTTTAGGCCACAATGCATTTTGTTATACCCCCACTGAAGAAATATAGGCCTACTTGTCCTCTAAGTTCCTGTCATTTCAGATTAGATACACTAGCTCTTATTTAGGATTCAAAACATTGAAATTGAAATGGTCCTGGACTTTAAGGACAACCCACATTCGTTTATAATCGGCACTGTTGCGGCCTATCTTTAGTTTTTGGTTGAGCCAATGTAATGGTACGATGGACCAATGAAGTGGCTAGTGTCCTCAGGGGTTGCTTATCAAGGAACTTTGACATTCTTGCTAGATACCTTGTTCACTATGTCCATGCCAATAAACTCCCCAGTTATACTGGTCTTGTTCACATCCAAGATTAACTGAATGCTCATGCTTACCTGTAACTACCATTACATTCAAGAGAAACGCTGATAGTCCAATGAATGCTATGATCCTAATTAATTTAATTTCATAAACATTCAGATGTCCCTAACTGTAATGACACCTTACTGTCCCTTCAACTGCATACTTTATGTGGTCTTTAACCAGAGATGTTCTGTTTTTATCCCCAGCAAAGCATAATCCTTTGCAATGCATACAGCATTGTAAGTTAAGCAGTAAACCTGACGTTGGGATAATATGTTGAACACACGTTGGTTATTGGTTAGTTACCCACACAACCTCTAACCAACCAAATATCAACGTCTAATGACGTTAGATTGCAACGTTGTGTAGGCGTTGTCATAATAACGTTGGACAGACACTGAGGTTTATTCAAATATCCGACAACAGCATGTCAGTGATTCAACATCAGCCTGACGTTGGGAAAATACGTTGAACACACGTTGGTTATTCGTTAGTTACCAACACAACCTAAAACCAACCAAATATCTATGTCTAATGATGTTAGACTGCAACGTTGTGTGGACGTTGTCATGATAACGTTGGGCAGACATTGACGTTTGGTCAAAAATCCGACAACATGTCAGAATTCGACGTCAACCTGACATTGGGATAATACGTTGAACAGACGTTGGTTATTGGTTAGTTACCAACACGACCTAAAAACCAACCAAATATCTACGTCTGATGATGTTAGACTTCAACGTTATGTGGACGTTAGTAAAATAACGTTGGGAAGACATTGAGGTTTGGTCAAATATCCGACGACAGCATGTGAGTATTCAACGTCAACCTGACGTTGGGATAATACATTGACCAGACGTTGGTTATTGGTCAGTTACCAACACAACCTAAAACCAACCAAATATCAACGTCTGATGATGTTAGACTTCAACGTTATGTGGACGTTAGTAAAATAACGTTGGGCAGACATTGAGGTTTGGTCAAAAATCCGACAAGAGCATGTCAGTGTTCGACGTCAACATGACGTTGGGATAATACGTTGAACAGATGTTGGTTATTGGTTAGTTACCAACACAACCTAAAACCAACCAAATGTCAACGTCTGATGATGTTAGACTGCAACGTTGTGTAGAAGTTATTATAATAACGTTGGACAGACACTGAGGTTTAGTCAAATATCCGACAACAGCATGTCAGTGATTCAACATCAGCCTGACGTTGGGATAATACGTTGAACAGACGTTGGTTATTGGTCAGTTACCAACACAACCTAAAACCAACCAAATATCAACGTCTGATGATGTTAGACTTCAACGTTATGTGGACGTTAGTAAAATAACGTTGGGCAGACATTGAGGTTTGGTCAAAAATCCGACAAGAGCATGTCAGTGTTCGACGTCAACATGACGTTGGGATAATACGTTGAACAGACGTTGGTTATTGGTTAGTTACCAACACAACCTAAAACCAACAAAATGTCAACGTCTGATGATGTTAGACTGCAACGTTGTGTAGACGTTATTATAATAACGTTGGACAGACACTGAGGTTTAGTCAAATATCCGACAACAGCATGTCAGTGATTCAACATCAGCCTGACGTTGGGATAATACGTTGAACAGACGTTGGTTATTGGTCAGTTACCAACACAACCTAAAACCAACCAAATGTCAACGTCTGATGATGTTAGACTTCAACGTTATGTGGACGTTAGTAAAATAACGTTGGGCAGACATTGAGGTTTGGTCAAATATCTGCCAACAGCATGTCACTATTCGACGTCAACCTGACGTTGGGATAATACGTTGAACAGATGTTGGTTATTGGTTAGTTACCAACACAACCTAAAACCAATCAAATATCTACGTCTAATGATGTTAGACTGCAACGTTGTGTGGACGTTGTCATAATAACGTTGGGCAGACATTGAGGTTTGGTCAAAAATCCGACAACAGAATGTCAGTATTCGACGTCAGGATGACGTTGGGATAATACGTTGAACAGACGTTGGTTATTGGTCAGTTACCAACACAAGCTAAAACCAACCAAATATCAGCATCTGATGATGTTAGACTTCAACGTTATGTGGACGTTAGTAAAATAACGCTGGGCAGACATTGAGGTTTGGTCAAAAATCCGACAACAGCATGTCAGTATTCGACGTCAACCTGACGTTGGCTTAATACGTTGAACGGACGTTGGTTATTGGTTAGTTACCAACACAACCTAAAACCAACCAAATATCAACGTCTGATGATGTTAAACTGCAACGTTGTGTGGACGTTGTCATAATAACGTTGGGCAGACATTGAGGTTTGGTCAAATATCCCACAACAGCATGTCAGTGATTCAACATCAGCCTGACGTTGGGAAAATACGTTGAACACACGTTGGTTATTCGTTAGTTACAAACACAACCTAAAACCAACCAAATATCTATGTCTAATGACGTTAGACTGCAACGTTGTGTAGACGTTATTATAATAACGTTGGACAGACACTGAGGTTTAGTCAAATATCCGACAACAGCATGTCAGTGATTCAACATCAACCTGACGTTGGGATAATACGTTGACCAGACGTTGGTTATTGGTCAGTTACCAACACAACCTAAAACCAACCAAATATCAACGTCTGATGATGTTAGACTTCAACGTTATGTGGACGTTAGTAAAATAACGTTGGGCAGACATTGAGGTTTGTTCAAAAATCCGACAAGAGCATGTCAGTGTTCAACGTCAACATGACGTTGGGATAATACGTCGAACAGACGTTGGTTATTGGTTAGTTACCAACACAACCTAAAACCAACCAAATGTCAACGTCTGATGATGTTAGACTGCAACGTTGTGTAGACGTTATTATAATAACGTTGGACAGACACTGAGGTTTAGTCAAATATCCGACAACAGCATGTCAGTGATTCAACATCAGCCTGACGTTGGGATAATACGTTGAACAGACGTTGGTTATTGGTCAGTTACCAACACAACCTAAAACCAACCAAATGTCAACGTCTGATGATGTTAGACTTCAACGTTATGTGGACGTTAGTAAAATAACGTTGGGCAGACATTGAGGTTTGGTCAAATATCTGCCAACAGCATGTCACTATTCGACGTCAACCTGACGTTGGGATAATACGTTGAACAGATGTTGGTTATTGGTTAGTTACCAACACAACCTAAAACCAATCAAATATCTACGTCTAATGATGTTAGACTGCAACGTTGTGTGGACGTTGTCATAATAACGTTGGGCAGACATTGAGGTTTGGTCAAAAATCCGACAACAGAATGTCAGTATTCGACGTCAGGATGACGTTGGGATAATACGTTGAACAGACGTTGGTTATTGGTCAGTTACCAACACAACCTAAAACCAACCAAATATCAACGTCTGATGATGTTAGACTTCAACGTTATGTGGACGTTAGTAAAATAACGTTGGGCAGACATTGAGGTTTGGTCAAAAATCCGACAACAGCATGTCAGTATTCGACGTCAACCTGACGTTGGCTTAATACGTTGAACGGACGTTGGTTATTGGTTAGTTACCAACACAACCTAAAACCAACCAAATATCAACGTCTGATGATGTTAAACTGCAACGTTGTGTGGACGTTGTCATAATAACGTTGGGCAGACATTGAGGTTTGGTCAAAAATCCGACAACAGAATGTCAGTATTCGACGTCAGGATGACGTTGGGATAATACGTTGAACAGACGTTGGTTATTGGTCAGTTACCAACACAACCTAAAACCAACCAAATATCAACGTCTGATGATGTTAGACTTCAACGTTATGTGGACGTTAGTAAAATAACGTTGGGCAGACATTGAGGTTTGGTCAAAAATCCGACAACAGCATGTCAGTATTCGACGTCAACCTGACGTTGGCTTAATACGTTGAACGGACGTTGGTTATTGGTTAGTTACCAACACAACCTAAAACCAACCAAATATAAACGTCTGATGATGTTAAACTGCAACGTTGTGTGGACGTTGTCATAATAACGTTGGGCAGACATTGAGGTTTGGTCAAAAATCCGACAACAGAATGTCAGTATTCGACGTCAGGATGACGTTGGGATAATACGTTGAACAGACGTTGGTTATTGGTCAGTTACCAACACAACCTAAAACCAACCAAATATCAACGTCAATTGACGTCAAATTAATACGTCGATACAACGTTGGAAGTTGACGTTGGTCCAACGTTGGATTTTGGTTAGCTGACGTCGCGACCTAAATCCAACCAAAAAACAACGTCAACGGACGTCGTGTGCCAGCTGGGTTCTAGCGCCACCACGAGGCCGATTCTTGCAAAACACATTTTTGGACACTGCTCCTACAAATTTGCCCCTAAAATCACGCAAATCGGCACACACTTGCTCTACAACATGGATCTGTCCCATTTAGCGCCACCTTCAGGCCGATTCTGGGCACTGCTCCTACAGATTTTGCCCTAAAATCACGCTGCGACCTGACGGTCGCTTATCTCCCGATTAGGGAGTCTTACTGGTGTTAGTGTGATATTTAGCTTGGTTTCCTGCAGGAAAAAGTCTTGGCCAGGCGGTAGGCTAGGAGGGGGACTCCTCTGGCACGCATGCAAAGCGTGCGCAGCGACACATTTTTCATTCATTCATTCATTCATTCATCCATTCATTCGATTACATTAACCCTCGTAGGATCCTCGTGTTTTAGTCACACCCAGGGCCTTCGGGTCACTTTGACCCGGCTCATATTAAACCATTCTAAAGTAGTTAGAAATCCCCCAAAAATCATATTAAACACAATTTGATTGTCATTACTAACTACTTTACTAACAATTCAATCAATATTTTTTATTATCCCCGCCAGGCCGGGATGGCCAAAGGTGAGGGATTATGTTTTCACTCCTGTCTGTGGACAGCTAATCTCAGGCAAGTTGGACCAATTAGTGTGAAACTACACACACACACTCCCGGGAGGCCTAGGAAGAAGCTCCTCCCTAAATTCTTCACATTGGCCTCTTATAGCGCCACCATCAGGCCGTTGTGTGAACATCTAATCTCAGGCACCACTTCAGCATCAAACTTGGCACACATACGCCCAGGAGACCTAGAAAGAAACTCCACTAGAAATCTTTCCCATCTGTCTTTTATAGCACCACCATGAGACTGATCTTTGCAAAATATCTTGTTGGTATTACCATTTAGACTTTGTCCAAACCTCACACCAATTGGTACATATTATCCCTATTGTCATTTGATCAAGAACTATATGTCAAATATTTCTTGTCCCATTCTGATTTGCACAAAGTGCTACAGGTACCCGGGTGGCACAGTGTCCCTGCCACCACCACAGAGGTTGTGGATTTGAAACAATTGTGGGGCATCTATGCAAACACAATTGTTGTTCGAGGGAAGGGAAGCTGGGCGGAGAGGGTGATGATTGTCACTACATGTATTCCTACAGCCAGACTCGGCGGCAGCTGGTTTTGGGAGGGAGGAGTAGGACGAAGGGCGAATGCCCTACGTCCTCTCGGTGGGGGCTCCTCACTGTCAGGTGATTCAGTACGATACAACAGCAGTGACAACATAGGGGGGGAATCAATTAGCATAAGGTCTGGATTGGGGAGAAAAAGAGGGTAAACCATAATTGGCTACTCAAAATAAAATAAAATAAAATAAATGCTACAAATCACGTCGGAATGCTGTGAAACTTGGAATTTGTAAAGTGACATAGGGATGAAGTTCCCATTTGGTAGCAAAATGTGCCACTCCCGCAAAAATCGTAAGCATCTTTGGAATCGTGGCCAATCTGAATAGAAAATGTGACACATACTGTGTAGGTCATGACATTGATCAAATGACCAGAGAAAATCGGTATTGTAAATATCCCCCAAAACTTGTTTTGCTCAATTCTGCCTCATGGTGGCGCTATAACAGGACGATTTGGGGTTGAATATCTTCCTAGGCTTCCCGGGGGAGTACATGTAAAGTTTCACGCTGACTGGTGACTGAGATTAGCTGTTCACAGACAGAAGCAACGAAAACATAATCCCTCACCTTTGGACATCCCGGCCTGGCGGAGATAATATTGATTGAATTGTTATCAATGTAGTTTGTAATGGTGAGCAAATTATGTACTCGAAAATCCATATGTCCAATGTTTTTTCAGAAAGAAATGGTCTAAATATTAGCCATTTAGCATACACTTTCAATGGCCGGGTCAAAGTGACCCGAAGACCCTGGGTGTTATATGTTGATACAGGGGGGTGTTGCAAATGCATGACATGTACCATTTTCATATCACATGTCTAATACAGTAAATAAGCCAAGCAGAAGAAGTTTCATGGAAAAAAACATATTTTAACATACTTTTTCTTGATGTTGAAAATTGAAAACCGGGTCAAAGTGACCCGAAGACCCTACGAGGGTTAAAATAATCCTTATTTTTCGCCTCAACAAACACAAAAGTATAGTTTGTTTTGCACGTTTAGGAGGAATTTTGCATAGTTTTCACCAGACTCTTGGCAGGGTGCTACAGATTTTAGGATGGGTGCTACCGATTTTAGGATGGGTGCTACAGATTTTAGGATGGGTGCTACAGATTTTAGGATGGGTGCTACAGATTTTAGGATGGGTGCTACAGATTTTAGGCCGGGCGCTACAGATTTTAGGACGGGTGGCCGCCTGGCCAATGAAGCACTGCAGGAAACCCTGCTAAGACTAAGACGTGTGTTATTCAGAAGACTAAGGCTAAATCTAAGTCTAAGACTAATGGCTGTAAAAAGGAACACTGGTATGTAACTGCAATGACAGCCACATACATCTTTTATGTTTGGTTTACTTTGTTTAGTTTGTAACAGGCAGTAGAAGACGATGACTTGTTCAGAATGAGGTGGTTATATTTAGCCCAAAAGACTTGTTTGGTCGGATTAGGGAAACCAGACTTTAGTACTTGTTTGACTTTCTTCCATCTTTCCGCATAAAATGTATCTTACCGCGCTAGACTCTTCCCAGAGTTTTGGTGACACTCACAATATGGCAAATCGACAGGCTTCATCGGTAATCGTGTGCTTGCATTTTGCTAAGCGTTACGCTTATACGTTACATATAGTTTAATTTTGTGAATACATTTTCTCCATTGCCACAGAGGATCTCCATTTATGGCCATTCATGTATTAGTGAATCCATTTTTCCCTATTGACTTGAAAGGTTAAAAATCAAATGGTAAGATGGGATTCATTTGCAAGTCACAGTGTGACTCACGTCTTGGCAACCACACTTGCAAATTCCCAGAATTGCATATTTCTTGTGCCAGCAGTGTAACGGGCTGGGTGTGTATGTGTGTGTATGTACTGTACTGTATGTACTGTATGTCGGTGTCTCCCTTTCCAGGGACGTGCTGGGCCCCTGATTCAGCCCGGGAAAAAGAGTTAGAGAGGCCCTCATTGCGCGCCATAGAGAGAGATCTCTCTCTATAGCGCTGCTGCTACTCAAAGATTTGTGACAAAGTGACAAGGCAGTGGGCCAATTACATTACATGAGTTATATTTCGTTGTTGTCGGGTGGAAACCTTGTATGTCCAAAACCGTTTGTTTTGTATTTATCATTTTAAAAATGATTTAAACTAGTGAAAACAGCAGATCTACAAGCAAACAACGCCTCGCACCGCTTGTAGATCTGCTGTTTTCACTACTTTTGTGAGACGGCCTTGTATGATGAAGCAGGGGCTTTGCTTTGCGAAAAAATTTACAAATTTGAAACTTGGAGATACGAGGTTTCTGCCCGACAGTGACGATTTACTTTGTTGGCCGCCCAGCCCCCAAAATGGAACAAAGGCCGACATTTTATTTAATTTTTTTTCCTAATGGCCGGCCTGGACCGGCCGGCCGTTCTGGAGTTGTCCCGCTTTCCCCAATGGCCAGCACGTCCCTGCGTAGCCCTGAAACGGCTGGGATTCTGGGAATCTATGTACAGTATGGTATGTCGGTGTGTCATCATTAACAGCCAATGAGAGACCAGCATCCCTGGTGGTGATGTCAGCAGAGTTTGGTATATGAGAGCATTCTTGGTAATGTTCAGGTTCAGTTCAGGTTCAGGTTTATTTTCACACATCCATACAGGTACAGATACCAGTAAGACTCCCTAATCGGGAGATAAGCGACCGTCAGATTTTAGGGCAAAATCTGTAGGAGCAGTGTCCAAAAATGTGTTTGGAAAAAAATCGGCCTGATGGTGGCGCTATATGGGACAGATCCATGTTGATGACATGAGTGTAGACATACTGTGTAGCGATTTGCGTGATTTTAGGGCAAAATGTGTAGGAGTAGTGTCCAAAAATGTGTTTTAAAAAATTGGCCTGATGGTGGCGCTAAATGGGACATATCCATGTTGAAGACATGAGTGTAGACATACTGTGTAGCGATTTGCGTGATTTTAGGGCAAAATGTGTAGGAGTAGTGTCCAAAAATGTGTTTTAAAAAAATGGCCTGAAGGTGGCGCAAAGGGGGACAGATCCATGTTGATGAGATGAGTGTAGACATACTGTGTACTGATTTGCGGATACAATGAAAAGCTTGTGCCAGGAGCACTCTCAGCCTTATTACACAGAGACATGGTCACAGTGACCGACAGGAGTGTGGAGCCACATACCATGCAGGCCACACAAGACAAGTCCTCAAGTCTTCACTGACATCAAACGAGGCCAGCAGTGAACACCTCGTGGTGCGCTCTGCTGGTGCACAAGTAGACCATGTGTGGCCTGCTTGAGCGTGAGGCACAAGTTGGCACCTCGACAGAGCGCAGTTCTAGTTATCATTATTATTACCAGCTTGCAAAGCTGATCTATATGTCAAACCAGGGACGTGCTGGCCATTGGGAAAAGCGGGACAACTCCCGAACGGCCGGTTCATTCATTCATTAGGAAAAAAATACAAATAAAATGTCGGCCTTCGTTCCATTTTGGGGGCTGGGCGGCCAACAAAGTAAATCGTCACTGTCGGGCAGAAACCTTGTATCTCCAAGTTTAAAATGTATACATTTTTTCGCAAAGCAAAGCCCTGCTTCATCATATAAGGCTGTTGCACAAAAGTAGTGAAAACAGCAGATCTACAAGCACGTTTTCACTACTTTTGTTGCACAAAAGTAGTGAAAACAGCCGATCTACAAGCACACAACGCCTCGCGGTGCGAGGCGTTGTGTGCTTGTAGATCGGCTGTTTTCACTAGTTTAAATCATTTTTAAAATGATAAATACAAAACAAACGGTTTTGGATATACAAGGGGCCTCATTCATCAATCTGGTCGTAAATAGGGTGTATTTTTTTCCTTAAATTTCATCTTAAATTTCAGTAAGTCCAAACGTCAGTCAAATTCATCAAGCAGTGTGTATATCCCATTTTGTGCTTATCCACAGGTGTATGTCATGATGAATTTGGACGTAAATTTAAGTGCAAAAACAAGGGTAAAAACGAGAGAGCAGCTTCCATAGTACTTATGGCAGGACCATATATGGTAGAGAGCATGACTAAGCACTTTATGATCTGGGAACCTATTCACACCATAGGCTACTAGAAATGAATCACAACTTAAACTTGGCTATGCTGTTGAACTTAATTGTCTTGTCAAAAAAAAAAAAAAAAAAAGAGAGAAAGAAAGAAAAAAAAGAATAGGCTGCCTATTTTTTCTTCTCTATAGATCGGCACATTTACAAGGCTACAATTAGTCCTCAATCACAAAATAATAAACATGGGATGGATATTATAATCCTTTTCTACTGAACATTGCCAAAAAGATAATGTTGAAGGAATATACAGTATGAGCTGTGACACGCACTGCTTTCCGATATGGACCAGACCAGCAGGTCGCAAGCTTTATTGATTATTTATCCTATATGTATATACTGAGGGGAAATTCTTTTTTTGGATTAATATTTCAACACTGTCCTGTAAAGCCACATGTATCCTTATCAGACCGAAGGTAAGACTTATTTTGCTTTTGTGTGTAGCGTTATGTGTTGATGTGATCAATAGGCCTACAGTAGCCTAGTCTATTATAAATTAGCCTAAAGCCTAATCAGTGGAGGGTCGCGACGCCCCCCACCTTCTCGCCGGCAGACGGAACTTGAACTTGGACTTGCTGCATATAAAAACTTCAACTTGCCTCGTCAAAAAACAGAGGAAAAAAAGGAAAGAAAAACATATCGGCGACACATTGACAACATAGGATATGAAATACAACTGTTCTGATCCCGCAGATTGCAAAATGGATGCTGAACGTAATGCTCTAATGTATAGAATGTAATAGAATAAAGTGGTTTACAAGGTTCAATCCATCACAGAATAATACACAAAACAATTATGTGGAAATATCCACGAAGTGAAACGCTGCTTCATCAGAGTTAAGAATATAGGCTAGTGGCAAATACAGTAGGCCTAGGTAGTGCAGTGGGTCTCAACCAGTGGTCCAGGGACCACAGTGATGTTCTGGGGTTTTCTGGTGGTCTCTTGCCAAACAGACCCTTGGGCCTTTATAGATCCTTAACTCTTTAAAATGAAACCAAATGGACGAGTGCGGGCAGTCATCATGCGGTGCTTGAGTGGTCCCCCATCGGCGGGTCCATTTGGTTACAAACTCAGTAACAGCTAATCCACGACTGAATATGTAATTGTTTGACAATTGACATATTATTATTTTTTTTTAAATACATGTGTTGGCACATGTTGGGCAGAATGGACTAATAAATATTTTATTTGATGTTTGGCACAATTTAAAATTTTGCATGAAGAAAAAAGCATTCTAAATATGCACCGTGGGCTGATGGCTTATTTCCCGACTAAAAAAAGCATCCTAAATATAAGCAAAGATTTACACCATGGTCGGAGGTGGTGTATTTTCCATCGTATTTCCAGCACAAATCCAAGACCAAAATACAATGATGAATTTGACCCCCAACTTGAGAATCATCCTAAATGCCGGTAAGAACAAAATATGATCGTATTTTGGTCTTAAAGGGCTAATGTTTCCACCCGACAACGATGAAATTCTATTCCTACTCAAAATCGGATTATACTTTAACCCCCTGACCTATATTCATGCCATATTTTAGTGATTATGTTGCGGGGAAAACGCTGAGATAACAGCCATTTTGGTTAGAACTTACTGAACTTTGTACTGTACTTCAAGTTTAAAATTATACTAAATATTGTTTTAAGTGTTCAAAAAAAATCCAAATATCAAATTAGCCTCTAATTCTAATATAAGTCTTATTATAAATATAATAAGCTCTCGTGGCACCCCTGGACTACCGTCACCGCACTTAGAAAACCCCTTAGATCAAAGTTTTTATTTCATTTTTTGGAGCTGTGTGAAGCACAGGCTCCCTATACGTGGCCGTGTGGGTCTGTCTGTCTGTGTGTGTGTGTGTGTGTCTGTATGTAGCCTGAACTTCCTAAACTTCGGCACGCTACTAGTCCCACAGTTTTGCCACCACACACTCGCGCCATATGTCAAATCGACCGGCTTACTCGGGAATAGTGGGCTAGTAACTTGCCAAGAGAAAGGTTTAATAGTTTAATTGATATTAATTTATTAGTGAATTAATTTTCCCCATTGACTTATAATGGGAATGGCAAAAACTCACATTCAATTATTTTTTTTCTCGCAAACCATAGGGGCTACAGTTACAAAACTTGGAGAGGAGGTTTATAATGATATCAAGGATTAAATAAAAAAAGAAATCGTCACTCGGCCTCATGGGGGCGCTATAACGGCCCACTTTACGTTTTGCCCCGTAACTCTTGAACCGTGGATCGGAAAATTAAAATTCTTTTTTCCCTGGATTCCTTGGGTCAAGACGCATCTCCCCATATAGGCCACGCCCATTTGCGCCAGGATAGATTTTCCGCCATCTTGAATTTTCTCCAAAACACACTTTTTGTTCCTTTTCCTACATATTTTCTTCAAATTGCACAAAAACTGGTACACATGATCTATGAACCCATGCAATGAACATACTCAAGGGATATTGCGATAGTCCATTCCGTTCGTTCGTAACGGGCTTCCAAAGTTAGCGGGAGGGGCCCGTTTTGCAAACAATAGCCATAAATCACAAACAAAACGTCGAGTCAACACTGAATTTCAACCACAGGTCGGGGGTGGCATACTCAACGAATCCCCAAAAGCATTTCCACTTGGCCACATGGTGGCGCTATAACGGACCACTTGCCTCGCAACTCACAAAAATCGGTACACATGATCCTGGGTGACCAGAGAGGTGCTGTTGAGTCTAGCCTGCCCTGAGCATCAACTGCAATACACACACACACACACACACACACACACACACACACACACACACACACACAGCTCCACTTCACACGGGTGTGATTTTGTTGTGTTTGTGCTTGTAGATCGGCTGTTTTCACTAGTTTTGTGCGACAGTCTTGTATGATGAAGCAGGGCTTTGCTTTACCAAAAGATGTACACATTTGAAACTTGGAGATACAAGGTTTCTGCCCGACAGTGACGATATTTTAGTGAGTATGTTTATGAAAATGTTGAGATAACAGCCATTTTGGTTAGAACTGACTGAAAATAACTTGGTACTTCAAGTTTAAAATGATACTAAATATTTTTTCAAGTGTCCAAATAAATTCCAAATATGTGACTAGGTCTGGTACTTTGTTCCTTATGTCTGCATTGGTCATTTTTCTTTTTTGTACATATTATCCAAGTACATAATCTAAGCTTTAATATGATGTATCATTTGTTGAAATTGGAGCATATTTGAAGAAGTTATGGACATTTTAAACTTGTTGCACCATAAAACCCAAGAAACATTTTTACACCTCTAGGTAGCCAGACGTGGGTGTGACAATGGGAGGGACAATAGGTACTTGTCTACACCCCTAAATCACTCCCCCCAAGTCAAACCACCTCCACAGTTGTATAGCTGTCAACTTCAAATGTTGTACTTTTATTCCACTACAATTATTTAAAACTACTAGTTATTTAGTAGACTAGATTTAGATTATTATTGCAAAACATATACATTACCCACTTAGCAGATCTTGTACTTGTACTTTGCAAAGCTGCTATAACACATGCACCTACCCATAAGGGTCCATTTGGTTCCTATCATTTAGATGGCACACATCATGTGTTGGTCTACTTGTAATCTTAATGTCAAGGACCCCCAAATGGACAGATTAGCCCATGGACCCCCACTTGAAAAGATACGCCAGGGACCCCCATTTTAATGTCCAAGCCTCTATCATTGATTCTCAACCATTTACATTTCAAGGACCCCCAGTTTGTCATGCATCAGAATCTGCAGTGTATACGGAACCAAATGGACCCATTCCATGTGTACCCATACCCAAAAGGGTCTATTTGGTTCCTATCATTTAGCTGGCGACCCCCTAAAACTCCCTCAAGCACTTAGAGAACCAGTGCTCTAAATGTGTAGTCCCAGTTTTGCAATAAAAAACGGGCGCCCCGCGATTTATTACCTTTTAGTTCGGCACGTTCTGAACTTCTGAAGGTACAGGGAAAAGTGTTGTGTATTAGGGCTGTGAAAATGTGCCAAAAATAGCATTCGAATATTCGGACGAAAATCCACCGTTGATTCGAATATTCGAAAATATCGAATAATTCGAAGCATTCGCAATTCGAAGCTGTTTATTCTAATCTTTTTTTTTCTTTTTTTTTTTTAAGAAACCTTTTTCTTTAATTATTTATTGTATTTGCATTGTTATATTGCTGTTGGTGTACTGACATATTAACGTGTTTATTATTGTGATGTGTTATCTGCTTATTGTAAATCGCTTTGGATTAAAAGCATCTGCTAAATGCCTAAACTGTAAACTGTAGAGACAGTCGCGTGGTCGTGCAGCCAGGTCCGCGTTGGTCAGGGACGTGCCGTGCAAAGAATGTTAAGAGAGGCAGGGGCTGACATTTCTAAAAGGGCATTTTGGCGGACAATTCTCTCTTAAAAGGGCAGGGGCTCAAGCCCCGTTTGATGTCTGTGTGCACGCAGCTGCCAGCATAGCATCGTCGTTGCGAAGCGTCACACTCACAGCAGCAGCCTGTGATGGAGTTGGAACAGCCACGACATGAACGAGCAATTATAATCACACCAATGGAGTATGTTTTGGTTTGAACCAAATTAGGTAGTCTACAACTTCTACAAGAGTGTGACGGAGGGAGTTTTACCGTGGCTGCGTGCGGGGAGAATGACTCGTGAGAGAAGAAATCCATGCTTCGTGTTTTTCGGTGGAGAAGTCTCGTTGTTCCCGTCACTACCAAATGCGTCGCCCGTTTCAGATAGACTCGTTAATCATTCTGAATCAAGTTTAAAAGCACTGCAAGGCGAGTGCATCTCTCCACCGTCGGAATGGAGAGAGCCTCAGCCTCCCCTCCCCTGCGCGGAGCGGACGACGGCCATGCAGTGACAGTGTGAATGGAAAGTTAAGCAGCTGGAGGTTTATTCTTCGCCGTATGACGGTGTTGCTAAATAGGCACCCTTAATGTACAAGCCCACAGCGTATTGGATCAGCGACGCATTGTGGACTTGTAGATCAGCCCACTTTTGCAGCAGCGCATGGAGACTTCTGCCTTGCGAGACCAGGGACCTTTTAACGTTCCATGCGCCCAGAATCTCGCGAGAAGTGCGGTAGATTTTTTTAAATTAAATATAAATTAATTCGAAGCTCAAGATTTTACTTTCGAATATTCTTTTATTGTTAACATTCGAACGAATATTCGAATAAAGACTATTCTTTCACACCCCTATTGTGTATATCCAATCCATTGGTGCATTCTTAATATAAAATCCACTGGAATTATATCCATCACGTTGATTTGTTTACAGTCGGTGGTCGCGGTTGTGAGAGTCATTGTCCACGCACCAGTGTGCTGCACCGTAAATAGCAGATCTTCAAGTTTACAACCGATCGAAATGCAACATGTTGTGGGCTTGTAGATCTGTGTTTTTCCCCGCAGGACAGAGAAGGCAGCTTTTTCTTTTAGTTTTTTTTTCTTCCTCTTTTGGTTGTAGACTACTGCGTTATTCAGAAGCCTACTCACTTTTGAACTAATGATTTGTAAACGCTGAGTAAGTGAGTTCAGAGTCTCTCAGCAGGTTATTTATTTAATGCTTAAAGCCAGTGAAACAATTAATAACTTTAGGACCGAAACATCGACCGATTCAAGCTGGAGCAGTGTTAGGAGGAGGAGGAGGAGGAGGAGAGCAGCGTTAGAATGAGCCTTGACGCTATGTCACCAATGAGCCCTTACGAGGCAGGAAAGGCTGCGCACCCTCTCGTCTGCATGTAATAAACATAAAATACGGTTCGTTACTCAACAAAACAAAGACGGCGTAAGGGTGATGGAAGCCTACTTTACTTAGTGGGAACACTCAGAAACCCCCACCTCACGTCTAAAATACACTTTAATACACTTTTTTTACCAGAGAATAAACTTTTTCACCGGAGGTTTTAGTTAGTTCACACCGCGCTCTACAGATCTTGTCAATAGAAATGTCCATTGACCAAATTTTGCCTTCCGGTGAAATATTCTGTTCTCTTGATAAAAAAGTGTATTTTAGACGCGATGTTGGGGACTCTGAGTTTTCCCACCAAGTAAAGTAGGCTTTCAACTCCCCAAATCCGTCTTTGTTTTGGTGAGTAGCGAAACTGTATCTTTTATTTTCACTACAGACGAGTGAGCGTGCCGCCTGTAATGCCAGCACAAGGACTCATGATGACATAACGTTTTCAACACGCTGCTTCGATTTTCCACGTTTTCTTTGTGCGTCCAAGAGCGACTGAGATCACGATGTAGGCTATACATAAAAAAAATACATCCTTCCAGAATACTGTCTTCAGCAAACCGTTAACATTAGCGAGATGAAGTTAGTTACTGCGTAGACTATTTACAACCAGATAGCACGCTGTATGGGCGTGCTGAAATACGAGACAATGCATTCCTTAGACCAATCGCGCTCCCGTGAAATCGCTATGCAAATCTAAAAAACTCCATTCTCCTCCTCCTAAAACAGCAGTAAAACTCTCCCAAAGCAAGGCAACTTTGCTACACTAATGTTGCCATTTAGCGACCTTAACAAAGATATCTTATGGAATGAAAACCCTCTAATATATTCAAACTGTGTTTATATCAAAAAAACGAAAAACAAAGAAAAAACTAAATCACTCTTGTTTTCGCGTTTTCTGACTTTTAAAATTGCCGACATTTGCCCGGTTCCTCCAGCCTCGGACACATATTATCAAATGATCTCGCTGTAGCCCGGGGTCCCCCAGGGCTCTGTGCTTGGCCCATTTCCCTCTATAACACATATCTTTACCAGCACAGATCTACAAGTCCACCCCCAGGCAGAAGGGCTAAAGAAAGGAAATGCAGTGAAGCAGGGAGGGCTTGGAGATAATCTGACCCAATTCTCACAATGCAAGGCGAGACTTGCCTTTTAGACTGACTGACTGGTTGAATAGAGCAAAGTGGGTGACGGGGCACCCTGGGGTGCCGTGACGGCAGTCCAGGGGTGCCACGAGATGATAATATTTGGAATTTATTTAGTCTCATTTTAAACTTGTACAGAGTACAGAGTTATTTTCAGTCAGTTCTAACCAAAATGGCTGTTATCTCAACGCTTTCCTCGCAACATAATCACTAAAATATCGTCACTGTCGGGCAGAAACCTCGTATCTCCAAGTTTCAAATGTGTACGTCTTTTGGTAAAGCAAAGCCCGTCTTCATCATACAAGACTGTCACACAAAACTAGTGAAAACAGCAGATCTACAAGCACTCAACGCCTCGCATCAGGGTTAGGGTTAGGCGTCAATTGGGTATGGCAGCTGCATACCCCTGCCATACCCAATTGACGCCCCTGATTCAGGCGTCCTCACAGTGCACCCTGTGGTGTTATGAGGGTCCAGGGGTGAGTCTCAGAATCTGGGGCGTCAATTGGGTATGGCAGGGGTATGCAGCTGCCATACCCTGGGTCCAGGGTGGGGAAAATAAGAGTTACTTTTAAGTATAAATCCATGAAAGTCTTTGTATCTGCGCTGGTTATTATGTTGTTAAATTACGGTAAAATAACTACAAATGCAAAATGTAACAAAATGGTCACTTTAACAAGGTATTATAATTATATTCTCCACTCCTGTATTCTCCCCAGCTTGACAGAATGGTATATTCCCAGGTTCCGCAGGTCAGCTGCACAGGTGCAATGCATTATTGTTAATTGTGGCACGTTTACTAACATGCCAAGTTTAGCTGCACTTGAACAGCCGTTCCAGGCTGCCATATCCAGCCCAAGAAACCATAGAAACCTGTGTAAAAAAACCTTTCCTCTCTTTTCAGACATTGTGAAAATAGCAGATCTACATGCTCACAACGCCTCGCAGCGCGAGGCGTTGTGAGCATGTAGATCTGCTATTTTCACAATAGAACCTTGTTATCCAAAATGTAACGACAATTTTCCATGAGGACTCCCATCTTTGCCATACCCTAGCTTGTGCTGAACTGACGCCACATGCCATTGACATGAATGTCCCCCTCCTGTGAGGGAAGCCTCACAGCAAGCCCTGCAGGCTTGCAACTGTAAGCTGCCGACAGCGTTTCACAGCTGAAAACAAACATCTCATCATAATTTGTGGTCTTCAATACATCCTACATCGGCTATTTTAAAATAGCGAACATTTCAATATTTACAGGGACATAATACAGACATTTGTCATGGAAGCTTGTGGACTTCCCAAGCAACATGGAGACGTTTTAATTTTCAAAATCACTTCATAATTGACTCAAATGTGAATGTGATCAAAACAGTGGTTCAATCCAAAAAGTATTCCTTTTCTTGCTTCCTAGGATAGCCGCGCATCGCCGCGTCGCACCGCACCGCACTGTGTAGCGTCCGAGCGTCACCATCGTATGACAGAGCGTTATATATATGTTTTGTTTTGTTTTGGCTGCAGGCGCTCTTCTTAACATAGGCCTGCCCACATTCTCCTAGAAGTGAATAAAAGAGTAACGCTAATGATATTAGGCTCAAGAGAATAGCATATTCCAGTTTGTTTACATCGAAATCCAAGATGGAGGACATTTAATCCTGAATTAATCACAGTTTATGGTTTTAATCACAGGTTAAGGGTTTAATCACAGATTTAAGCAATGCTTAAATTTAAGTGGTGCAACGCACCTCGATTTAAAATAAAAACTAGATCAACAAACCCTTGATTAACCCTAAACTAAGATTTATTTAATCCCTCTTGGTGCAAGCCAAACTCAGCATACTCTGGTAACTTCTGTAACCCATCGCTATCACGGCTCAGTTTATCCACTCAGTTAAACAGACCAGAGTTGCAGCGCAACGAAGGATGAATATCGTCACTGTCGAGGTGGAAACCTTGTACGTCCAAAACCGCTCGTTTTTGTGTTTATGATTTTAAAAAGTGTTTTAACATAGTGAAGGCGATTGATTGAAGAATTTATTAGAAGTTTGCAATAGAAAAAAGTACAGTTTCATGACGGTACAAATCACTGGTACAAGGTCAACTAAAAGGAGATCCTAGAAAGCCGAGGCTTATTTCCACAGGAACCACACTTTAAGTATCTCATATAAAAAAGGCTTTGTGTGCTTGTAGATCTGCTGTTTTCACTAGTCTTGTGCGTCAGTCTTGTATGATGAAGCAGGGCTCTACTTTACTAAAAAAACATTCAAATGTAAACTTCTGCTGACACCCACACTGACGATATATCATTTATATAGAGTTCTCTCTGGCCCCTCCCCCAACGGGGGCGGGCTGTGTGTGGATCTGCACGCGCTCAGTAGAGCATGGTTCTACACGCGCTCAGTAGAGCATGGTTCTGCACGCGCTCAGTAGAGCATGCAGTGGCGTCAGTTCAGAAAAAGCTAAGGTATGGCAACATGACTGGTGTCTTGCACGCATGCGAAGGCGCGTGCAAGACACCAGTCATGTTGTTGCCATACCTTAGCAACAGGCATGATACATTTATTTTAAGAAGTTACATTTTTTCCCCAAAAAATCTCTATGGTTTCTTGGGCTGGATATGGCTGTCTGGAACAGTTGTTCAAGTGCAGCTAAACTTGGCATGTTAGTAAACGTGCTACAATTAACAATATGAATTGCACCTGTGCAGCTGACCTGCGGAACCTGGGAATATACCATTCTGTCAAGATGGGGAGAATACAAGTGTGGAGAATATAATTATAATACCTTGTTAAATTTAGCATTTGTAGTAATTTTACTGTAATTTAACAACATAATAACCAGCACAGATAGACAAAGAGACATTCATGGAGTTATATTTAAAAGTAACTTTTATTTTCCCCCCTGGACCCAGGGTATGGCAGCTGCATACCCCTGCCATACCCAATTGACGCCCCTGAGAGCATGGCTCTGCACGCGCTCAGTAGAGCATGAAAAACGCCTCCAGGACAAGATGCATCATCTCAATGCGTCTCTCTCTCTCTTCTGTCTTTGAATTATCACACACACACACACACACACACACACACACACACACACACACACACACACACACACACACGCACTAGATCAGTCAGTGGTTCTCAACCTTTTCAGGCCGCCACCCCTCAACCCCAGAGAAGGGTTTCTAACAAACACAGCTAAGAGATTCCATGGATGTGGCCTATTTTGTTTCTCTTAGGTTTTACATTTAAAGGTCCTTAAATTGTCACTTCACTCTCAGAAGCCTTACATGTCTCAATGCAGTGCTATGGCTCCGCTCCATGTTCATGTTTTAGATCGTAGGCCTATAAAATAAAAGATGAGTGTTTAAAAAAATGCTGCTTTCTATTGCTTCAGCCATTCTTTCTTTTTTGAGTGGGTGGGGGCGTGGCCACAATAAGCTGGTGATTTCTTTATGACTATTTACCGTATCTTACAGTGACCCAGTGGCGTCAGTTCAGAAAAAGCTAAGGTATGGCAACATGACTGGTGTCTTGCACGCGCGCACCTTCGAGACACCAGTCATGTTGCCATACCTTAGCAACAGGAATGATACATTTATTTTAAGAAGTTCCAATTTTTTCCCCAAAAGAAATTCTAGGGTTTCTTGGTCTGGATATGGCAGTCTGGAACAGTTGTTCAAGTGCGGCTAAAACTTGGCATAATGTAGTAAACGTGCCACAATAATTAACGATGATGAATTGCACCTGTGCAGCTGACCTGCGGAACCTGGGAATATACCACTCTGTCAAGATGGGGAGAATAAAAGTGTGGAGAATAGGCTACCTTGTTAAATTTTGCATTTGTAGTTATTTTTTTACTCTAATTTAACAACATAAAACCAGCACAGATAGACAAAGAAACATTTATATTTTAAAGGAGAATACAAGTTACTTTAAAGCCATGGGTCCCAGGCTATGGCAGCTGCATACCCCTGCCATACCCAATTGACGCCCCTGCAGTGACCCTCTCTGCAGGGGGACTGTAGGCCTACCAGCTCCCAATAAGTCACAGTAGAGGGTATGCGTGTGACATCATCATAGCAGGAAGTTATGCAGGAACGCCTACTGAGTGGCAAAAACTACTTTCTTGACAGCCCAAACATCCACACAGAAAACTACTTTCTGGTCTTGACAGCCCATACATCCACACAGAAAACGACTTTCTGGTCTTGACGGCCCATACATCCACACAGAAAACTACTTTCTGGTCATGACAGCCCATACATCCACACAGAAAACTACTTTCTGGTCTTGACGGCCCATACATCCACACAGAAAACTACTTTCTGGTCTTGACAGCCCAAACATCCACACAGAAAACTACTTTCTGGTCTTGACAGCCCAAACATCCACACAGAAAACTACTTTCTGGTCTTGACAGCCCAAACATCCACACAGAAAACTACTTTCTGGTCTTGACAGCCCATACATCCTCACAGAAAACTACTTTCTGGTCTTGACAGCCCATACATCCACACAGAAAACTACTTTCTGGTCTTGACAGCCCATACATCCACACAGAAAACTACTTTCTGGTCTTGACAGCCCATACATCCACACAGAAAACTACTTTCTGGTCTTGACAGCCCATACATCCACACAGAAAACTACTTTCTGGTCTTGACAGCCCATACATCCACACAGAAAACTACTTTCTGGTCTTGACAGCCCATACATCCACACAGAAAACTACTTTCTGGTCTTGACGGCCCATACTGTACATCCACACAGAAAACTACTTTCTGGTCTTGACGGCCCATACATCCACACAGAAAACTACTTTCTGGTCTTGACGGCCCATACATCCTCACAGAAAACTACTTTCTGGTCTTGACGGCCCATACATCCACACAGAAAACTACTTTCTGGCCTTGACAGCCCATACATCCACACAGAAAACTACTTTCTGGTCTTGGCAGCCCATACATCCACACAGAAAACTACTTTCTGGTCTTGACAGCCCATACATCCACACAGAAAACTACTTTCTGGTCTTGACAGCCCATACATCCACACAGAAAACTACTTTCTGGCCTTGACAGCCCATACATCCACACAGAAAACTACTTTCTGGCCTTGACAGCCCATACATCCACACAGAAAACTACTTTCTGGTCTTGACAGCCCATACATCCACACAGAAAACTACTTTCTGGTCTTGACAGCCCATACATCCACACAGAAAACTACTTTCTGGTCTTGACAGCCCATACATCCACACAGAAAACTACTTTCTGGCCTTGACAGCCCATACATCCACACAGAAAACTACTTTCTGGCCTTGACGGCCCATACATCCACACAGAAAACTACTTTCTGGCCTTGACGGCCCATACATCCACACAGAAAACTACTTTCTGGTCTTGACGGCCCATACATCCACACAGAAAACTACTTTCTGGTCTTGACGGCCCATACATCCACACAGAAAACTACTTTCTGATTGCATTAAACAACGTTAAATGATGTTAAACTCACTTTGCCACTCACTTTATGCAAGCACACACCTTTATATTCCATGACAGTCTGCTTCGCATTCTCAAGATGCACCGCCATCTTTAATCAGCAGATGTGACTTATGGCGGCTGGTAGTGTAAAGTTTGTAAACAGTGCATAAATCAGCGTCTTATTGTGTCTAAGGTCGATTCATTTCCACTTTTAGAGCCTGGTGGCTATGCATTCAGAGGATCGGGGGGGGGGGGGGGGGGGGGGTAACGTCATTAATTCGGCTCTGAATGACGCCATATAGTTTAGACAGAGCCCAACCCAGATAGATTAGGCTCCAAAAGTGGAGTATGAATCAACCCATAAAAGACACAAAATAAAATGATCCATGTGTATTTATGGATACCGTCCACTCAAATAAAAATCACTAAAACAATAATGTAACGCTCACTCTTTCATTTTCTCTAATTACTCATAAGACATGAACATGAACCCTGTCATTTAAAGTCCTTAAATTCAGGGAACACACATGTGTGACACCAGGCCTACATGCAGAGCTTTGGGACATACTGTCTCGTTCTGCCTTGACGTGTTGACCTACATATCACCATCATTATGACATCATTATGTCACAGCATCACCATGTCATAATGCTGTTGGACATGAAAGAGCTGCGACGCGTTGGGAGCTTATAGATCTGTGAGCTTGTAGATCAGCTATTCTCAGCATGCAGCCAAGTGTGAAATCAGCCAACGGCATCAAGGCAGAATATTTTTTGGTCTGCTAAATCAACCGTAGTTGATCCAAATCTTGTGATATTTAGTCGACTAAAGGGCCGTCCATACTGTCTTCGACCACCCAACTTTTAGTCGGACTCGGAGAGTTCCGACGTCCTGACGTGCAGCTTTACAAAGGTTCTAAATCGGGGTGATGCTTTCAAGAAGTTCAGAGACGGTATGGACAGACATTTAAGTTAAAGGGGAAGACCACCCATTTTCAATATTGAACTATGTCATTAATATACCTTAGAGGAGTTGTGTGGAAATAATAAAAAAGTTCCCCCTCTTTTGTGTTGCCTAGAACTGAAGGATCGATTTTGGGGTTTGTATTGTAAAGTACAATGTGTGATGTCATCAAGTTGTGATTTGCAATGCAAACCCCAAAATCAATCCTCCAGTTCTAGGCAACACAGAAGAGGGGGAACTTTTTTTTTTTTTTTTCCACACAACTCCTCTAAGGTATATTAATGACATAGTTCAATATTGAAAATGGGTGGTCTTCCCCTTTAAGGTAAAACTGCTTTTTGCGTTGATGATCCCGTTTTCCTAGAACACGCTACGATGCCTGCTAAAAATGAATGCTCCAATATCCTATGGTCAATTCAATAACATGCTATTAAATCTCCCTACCTCAGTCAGTATGCAACTGTTTTTAACCTACTATTTACTGTGATGTTTCATTTTCCTGTTGTTGCTGTATAATTGTATATATTTATGTCTTAATTGTTGATCTTTGTGTGTGTAATCCCGTCAGCATTGCAAATGAGGCTGAACCTCACTGCTCTTCTCGAGAATAAATAAAGGTTTCAGTCAATCAATCAATCAATCAACCAATGAGAGCTGTCTGGAACTGGCCTTAAAGGAGTAGTTCACCCCCAAAATGACTTTTTTTTTTATTGATTAGTCATGCCATGGAGAGTAGAGTTCAATAATATGTTTTGGTTTTTGTCACATTCCAAAGACAAAAATTTGATTTGAGTAAATTTACCCCCATTGATTCCGGATGGGGACTCGTTTCGAAACGGGTCCCCATCCGGAACGAATGGGGGTAAATTTATTGTTATCACATTTTTGTCTAAGGAATGTGACGAAAACCAAAAAATATTATTGAACTCTAGTCTCCATGGCGTGACTAATCAATAGAAAAAATTCATCATTTTGTGGGTGAACTACTCCTTTAACACTAGACTAACACCGATACATTTCAGCTGACTTAAATTTGACAAAAACTCATTGTGTTCAAAAGACTAAAACTAAATGAAAGTTTGCTGTCAAAATCAACACTGTACCCCATCTACTGTATATGATAGATGTACATATATACTGTATGGCATACAGTATGCCATCTACTGTATATGATAGATGTACATATATACTGTATGGCATACAGTATGCCATCTACTGTATATGATAGATGTACATATATACTGTATGGCATACAGTATGCCATCTACTGTATATGATAGATGTACATATATACTGTATGGCATACAGTATGCCATCTACTGTATAATGATAGATGTACATATATACTGTATGGCATACAGTATGCCATCTACTGTATATGATAGATGTCAGGGACGTGCTGGCCATTGGGAAAAGCGGGACAACTCCCGAACGGCCGGTTCATTCCCGGCCAGTCATTAGGAAAAAATAAAATGTCTTTCCATTTTGGGGGCTGGGCGGCCAAAAAAGTAAATCGTCACTGTCGGGCAGAAACCTCGTATCTCCAAGTTTCAAATGTATACATTTTTTCGCAAAGCAAAGCCCTGCTTCATCATACAAGGCCGTCGTACAAAAGTAGTGAAAACAGCAGATCTACAAACACACAACGCCTCGCGGTGCGAGGCGTTGTGTGCTTGTAGATCGGCTGTTTTCACTAGTTTAAATCATTTTTTGGACATACAAGGTTTCCACCCGACAACGACGAAATATAACTCATATACAGTAATTGGCCCACTGGCTTGTCACTTGTCATGATCTGAAATGGCAAATCTTTGAGTAGCAGCAGCGCTATAGAGAGATCTCTCTCTATAGCGCTGCAATGAGGGCCTCTACAACTCTTTTTCCCGGGCTGAATCAGGGGCCCAGCACGTCCCTGCTAGATGTACAGATATACTGTATGCCTTCTACTGATTGACAGCTGCCAGTCTAACTGACTGCATCGCTTGCAGACATTTATTGGTTCTCGGCTTCAAAAATAGTTTACAAAAGAAAGGAAACTGGAAAGGAGATGATGAAACATGTCTGACTGAAGCCTCATTTCTCTGGTCCAGGATGAAACATGTGTGACTGAAGCCTCATTTCTCTGGTCCAGGATGAAACATGTGTGACTGAAGCCTCATTTCTCTGGTCCAGGATGAAACATGTGTGACTGAAGCCTAATTTCTCTGGTCCAGGATGAAACATGTGTGACTGAAGCCTCATTTCTCTGGTCCAGGATGTTGCAACCAAGATACTAAATAAAAACACTTGTCTTGTTATTTGACAGCAAGCAGGAAGGCAGGTGCGTGTGCGTGTGCGTGTGTGTGTGCGTGCGTGCGTGCGTGCGTGCGCAACACATTTAGGAGTGGGTGTTCAGTGGAGAGTTTGTTGAGAATACTTTGACAGCGGTTTGGACGAGTCCCTATTGAAATACTGTCTCTCTCTCTCTCTCTCTCTCTCTCTCTCTCTCTCTCCCTCTCTCTCTGTCTCACAGGTTTCTGAACTGTCCACAGCCTCCTCAAACACTGGGTGAGTTGACAGACAAAAGTATTAGAACTGATTAGTCTGGGATCACTTCACTTTTTGAGGTTTGATCCGGTCGGGAGAGGAAACCACTTTACGTCATGTTGTAGTACTCAAAGGACTACAATTTGATGGAACTATCAAACCGGATTCAGTTTTAACCCAAAATGATTCCCCTGCGCTCAAGGACATACTTTTAGGGCCTACCTAACAAACTCCTTGATGCGGAGTAGTTTTGCTTTTGAAAAAAATTGTTTGGGATATGCATCTTTTATTCCAACTCGTATCGACTGGCAAGACTACACTAGGCTACTCCAGCATTTTAATAGGGATTGGGGAAACAAACGGAGGGAACCAAAACAAAGCGACGTCGCTTCTTCGGTTGTGGTTTCCGCCTAGACCGGATCAAACTCCCCGTTGTTAACGATCAACAACGGTGGGCGAGGTTAAGAACTGATTAGGGAGCCGGATTAGATGTCACTTAGACAGACCACATCAGAAGTGTCGCTTTGCGCTGCGTTGTGAGCTTGTAGATCTGCAGTTTTCACTAGTTTTGTTCCCGGGCAAACCGCTAAGGCGTAAACCACGTAACGCACAACCACCCACAACCATTCAGCACCGGACAGCTCCGGGTCACACAACATAAGTGTTGGGGATAACGGATTACTTTGTTGGGTAACTGAGTGACCTAATGTCAGGATCTGTCTCCTTGTACCTTTATTTTGTAGTGATAAGTGTTCTAGTGTTTCCTGTTTTGCCAAGTTACTGTTTCCTGTCTTGTCTCACCTCCCTGTGATTGGTTATTGTTCTCCACCTTTGTTGTTAAGCCTCCATCAGAGTCCAGGGTGAAGAGCTATCACTTCTAGCTCACCTTGGCTTTGTTATGCATGGCTAGAAAACTACACCGCGGTGAAGTGATAGCTCAGTGATAGTCTTCAGCCAATCATCTGTGTCCTGTTAGTCTTTCAGCCAATCATCTGTGTCCTGTTAGTCTTTCAGCCAATCATGTGTGTAGAGTGTAGTTTTGTGTTGTTCACTGTGTCTACAGTATCACTAAGCTGCGTCTCAAGTCCTTAAATCAAATCCTATTTCCTTGTTAGTCCCGTCCAGACCCCTAGAAAGAGAGAGTTATGACTCTTACGTCGACTCCCATTGTAAGCATGGAAAGCCTATTTACTCTATGGTGGAAAGCTAGCTTAGCCTACTGGAGCCTGTTCTCATTCTTAGCTCTTCAGCCCCGTCCGCCCCCATTATAACCCAGGCAGTTTCACTCGCTGGTAAGTAGACTAAATCACCTCTTTTCCCCCCTTTTAATAATGTTGTCTACCTTGGAGAGGCCCGTGAATGAGTTAAAAGGGGTAAAAAGAGGTGATTTAGTCTACTTACCAGTGTTACCAGTGAGTGAAAATGCCTGGGTTATAATGGGGGCGGACGGGGCTGAAGAGCAGCAGAGGCTCACTAAGAATGAGAACAGGCTCCATGCGACGCCACTTCCGGTCTGCGGCGAGATCAAAACGTGACGCCATTCTGCTTACACTACTCTGGTCCCGCCCACTGACAATAGACACGCCCTTACAAGGGAGTTGGCCTATCAGCTGAGATGTTGTCATCAACCTCCACCGGCTGTCAGTCAGTCACACGTCACACGTCACACTTTTGCCCTGCTCATATCTCCACCACCGTTGCACCGATCCATGCCAAAATGTGCACACACACTCCTTGCCTGCCAAACCACCACTACTACCCCCATTTCTCACATTCCCCTCTTCTAGCGCCACCATGAGGCCCATTCTTGCAAAACACATTTTTGGACACTGCTCCTACAAATTTTGCCCTAAAATCACGCAAATCGGGTTAGAGTCATGTCATCAACATGGATCTTTGTCACATTTTGCGCCACCATCAGGCCGATTTTTACATGCGACCTGACGGTCGCTTATCTCCCGATTTAGGGAGTCTTACTGGTCATCAGAAATGGGACGTCTCCTCTTCTCTACTTCCTCAATGGGAGGGACTAACACACAAGGTAGGAAATAGGATTTGATTTGAGGAGCTGAGATGCAGCCTTAGGCCCACCATTCTTAAGAGTGTTGTGATGAACTGTATGTTGTATAAGTTCCACTTCTGTTCATCCAGAGTTCTCAGTGTTGTTGTGACCGTCAGGTCGCAGCTACTATCAAAACCTCCACCAGCTGTCAGTCTGTCTGTCAGTCACGCCACACGTCAACCTACACCCCTCATTTCTCACATGGCCCTCTTCTAGCGCCGCCATGAGGCCGATTCTTGCCAAACATAATTTTGGACACTGCTCCTACAGATTTTGTCCTAAAATCACGCAAAGCTCCACAACATTCTGGTAGGCTGAGCTCGTCCTTGCAGGTGGGTTTTAATTGTCGTTAACGCAAAACGAGTTACTTTTCTCAGAAGGTAGAAGTGTAACGTAATACGTTTTAATGGCAATAACGCTGTAATGCTAACAAGTTATTTTAAAAGTAACAATATCCAACAGTGACTGCAGACAGAGGCAGCTCAACCCAGCGTCAACTCAAACAAAGGGTCAAATTCGTTTTCCTGCTATACCACTGTCCGGTGAGAACTTAACCGAGATGTCAAAACCCTCACGCTTATGAGATATCTGGGTTGTAAGGCCAGACATCCCAAAGGCAGTGGGCTCTCTCCATGAGAGCTGGTTAATGAGCTGAAGAGTTGTGTCAGAGTCGAGATCCTGCTTGCATCTAATCTGTCGGTAGATAATGCCGGTCTTATATAAGGGTCATTTGTGTACGGTGTGATGTCATACTGATGTCAGCAGCTATGTTTCTATATGGAGTTATAGGTTGTTCGTGTCCAAATATGGGGCTTGTGCGGTCAGACTCAGTGAGATTCGTCGGCTATCTCCACATATGGAGAGATGTGTTGGTTATCTCCATATCTGGAGATTCAACCTTCAACGTGTAACTATGGCTACCTAACGACTAGCCACGTGACGTGGAGGTGAGTGAGGGTCTTCGTAACAGCCACCCCCAGATTTCCCGTGGAAATCTGTACAATATCAAGATGGCCACCCCGTCAAAGATTAAAGGGACATCAAGGTCCCTCTCCCGTCAACAGGCTGGAATCGGCCACCCCGGACCGGTTCTGGTCTGAGGTGGTAACCTGCCACCCCGTCAGTAGGTAGGGCTCCCGATGTTCACATTCGCATAGTAAATAGCTGCTTTTCAGGGGGGGGGGGGGGGGGGGGGGGGCATCCTCAGGACCTGGGTGTCTACTTGCCGACACCCCTGGGTGTACTACTAGCTGACGCCACTTACCTCCAGAGCCCTCGATCTCTGAAGGCAAAGTGGGTCCCACATCTTCGGGACCCTGGCACCTCGATGCCTGACGTCTGGGACCACCAGAGCCCCCAGACTCTGGTGGCAAAGGACCACCAGAGCCCTGAGACTCTGGTGGCAAACAGGGTCTCATATCTTCGGGACCCTGGCGCCTTGATGTCTGATGCCTAGGACCACCAGAGCCCTCAGACTCTGGTGGCAAAAGACCACCAGAGCCCGGAGACTGGTGGCAAAGGACCACCAGAGCCCTGAGACTCTGGTGGCAAACGGGGTCCCATATCTTCGGGACCCTGGCACCTCGATACCTGATGCCTAGGACCACCAGAATCATCAGACTCCGGTGGCAAAGGACCACCAGAGCCCTGAGACTCTGGTGGCAAACGGGGTCCCACATCTTCGGGACCCTGGCACCTCGATACCTGATGCCTAGGACCACCAGAATCATCAGACTCTGGTGGCAAAGGACCACCAGAGCCCTGAGACTCTTGTCACCAGAGCCCTGAGACTCTGGTGGCAAAGGACCACCAGAGCTCTGAGACTCTGGTGGCAAAGGACCACCAGAGCTCTGAGACTCTGGTGGCAAAGGACCACCAGAGCCCTGAGACTCTTGTGGCAAAGGACCATCAGAGCTCTGAGACTCTGGTGGCAAAGGACCACCAGAGCCCTGAGACTCTGGTGGCAAACGGGGTCCCACATCCTCTGGCACCTCGATACCTGATGCCTAGGACCACCAGAACCATCAGACTCTGGTGGCAAAGGACCACCAGAGCCCTGAGACTCTTGTGGCAGAGGACCACCAGAGCCCTGAGACTCTGGTGGCAATGGGGAATTGGCAAGGCGGATCTGCTCCACAAAATCTCTCACTACTCAGAGTGGTTCTAGCAAGACTCACCCCATCCTGCCGAGAGGACTTCGACATCTTGTTACCGCGGTAGGCCCTATTCCCGGGTTTCGGCACCATGTAAAATTGCTACTCCAAAGGGACTGGTTTCTAAGGATTAGGACCCGCCGCAGTGGTGTCCGGTGAGAACTTAACCGAGATGTCAAAACCCTCACGCTTATGAGATATCTGGGTTGTAAGGCCAGACATCCCAAAGGCAGTGGGCTCTCTCCATGAGAGCTGGTTAATGAGCTGAAGAGTTGTGTCAGAGTCGAGATCCTGCTTGCATCTAATCTGTCGGTAGATAATGCCGGTCTTATATAAGGGTCATTTGTGTACGGTGTGATGTCATACTGATGTCAGCAGCTATGTTTCTATATATGGAGTTATAGGTTGTTCGTGTCCAAATATGGGGCTTGTGCGGTCAGACTCAGTGAGATTCGTCGGCTATCTCCACATATGGAGAGATGTGTTGGTTATCTCCATATCTGGAGATTCAACCTTCAACGTGTAACTATGGCTACCTAACGACTAGCCACGTGACGTGGAGGTGAGTGAGGGTCTTCGTAACAACCACCATAATGTGGAACGCCCTATGTGTAAATCCCTAGCATCCTTTAAAACCGCTATGAAAAGCCACTTACAGGCTGCAGACGCTCGTTACTGTTTACAGTAAACTTATCCTAACCTTACCCTCCCCCTGACCCATCTATTGTAAATGAAACATGAAACTGTACCTTTTCCTATGCAAACTGACAATAAATAGCCTTCAATCAATCAATCAATCAATCAATCAATCAATCAATCAATCAATAAGCGGTTGAAGCTGGATGGATGGAAAACGGTGTCATATTTTAGTCAGTCGGTCAGTCTTTCAGTCAGTCTGTGCGTCACGTCACACTTTTGCCCTACTCATATCTCCGCCACCGTTGCCCCGATCCATGTCAAACTTTGCACACACACTCCTTGGCTGCCAAACCACAACCTCATTTCTCACATGGCCCTCTTCTAGCGCCACCATAAGACAGATTCTTGCCAAACACATTTTTGGACACTGCTCCTACAGATTTTGCCCTAAAATCACACAAAGCGGTACACAGTATCTCTAAAGTCATGTCATCAACATGGATCTGTCCCATTTCCCATATTCCCTCCTGATTGGCTACCATTGCCTTCTAAAGTTTGTGTATGCGACCTGACGGGATTAGGGAGTCTTACTGGTTTTAACGGTATATGTCATGTGTCGGACACCTCACATGTCATCCCCACCCGTTCACACTCGTTCACTTAGATCAGCCAACACAGGGATGCTGACAGAACCCTCGCTAAAAGCCCCAGGACAAAAATCCACTTGTCCGAGACAGTTTGCCCTCCTGGCCCCCAAGCTGTGGAATAAACTCCCTGTCGCACTTAGAACAACAGACTCACTCGCTAGCTTTCACCGTGGACTGAAGACTCACCTTTTCAGACTCCACCGTCCTAAACCCTTAGCACTACTGAAACACTCAATGACCATACATGAAGCTAGTTAGCATTTGTTTTTAGGTTTTTAGAAACCTTTTTTTCTTTACTGATTATATTGTTTTTTAGATTGATATTCATATGAATTTGTTATATTGCTGTTGATGTTCTGAAATGTTATCTTGTTTATTATGGTGATGTATTATCTGCTGCTTATTGTAAGTCGCTTTGGATTAAAAGCGTCTGCTAAATGCCTAAACTGTAAACTGCACCACGTTTTGACGCTGTGGTCTTACAGAGAGATAAGACCTACGGATCATTAGGACCAGTGACCACATAATGTCATTATGATGTCATAATGACATAGTGTCAGTGACCACATCGTCACTGGCTGGCCAAAACCTCTTAACTCCATTTTTTAGTTTTTATATTTTTTTGTCATAAATCAGGGCTATTGAACAGCCTTTACATCTCAGTGTTGGTTAAAATAATATTGAACCAATGGAAAGTAGTAAAAAGTGCTTGGGACAAAAACCTCCTAACTCCACACTTTCTGCCAAACCAGCTAACTCCACCCGATTGGCCCTCTCTTTGTTTCATAAATATGTGCTATTAAACACCCTTTACGTCTGTGTGTTGGTTAAAATAATACTGAACTAATGAAAAGTAGTAAAAAGGCATTCGGTCAAAACCTCCTAACTCCACTTGAGCTCATTTTCACCCAAAATGAACATTTTGGAGTTAGGAGGTTTGGGCCCCACAGCAGAGATATGTAGTGTCCCTGTGAAAACAGAACACACACTGGATGCTACTGCAGGCTGTACGCTGTGTGTGTTGCTGCTCGCTAGCGAGCCTGGCTCTTTGGCTGAATGGTATAGCGTACGCGCCATCGGATACCGAGGGTCCCGGGTTCGCCTCCCGGCCGAGACTACACTATGTCATATCCTGTGAAAACACACCAGTGGATGCTATGTCATATGCTGTGATATGCTGTGTCCCTGTGAAAATAGCAGACCTTCCTACAAGCTCACAACGTGCAGCACAGAGCATGTGTGTGCGTGTGGGGAGGGGGTTCCAGCGTTTAAATGAATGAAGGTGTGAACGGAGGCTCCGCATTAAACAGCTGCTAGAGCCAGGGGCGCGCAGAGAATGTTAGAGAGGCAGGGGCTGACATTTCTAAAAGGGCCTTTTGGTGAAAATATCAAAAATAGCAGACCTCCAAGCTCACAACGCGCGTTGTGAGCTTGGAGGTCGGCTATTTTCGGTGCTTGATACCACACTGAACTATAAGCATAATGGAGTGAATACTGAGAGTTTGGACAAGGCAGTTTGTGTTTCTTTCACCATAGTAAAACTAGTAAGACGCCTCAGGGCGACATGCGTCCTCGCAGCGCCAATTCTTGGCCATCTGGCCAGTGATGTATATCAGACCAGTTACCCATATATGGAGACCCCTGATACCCATATATGGAGATCCTTGTACTGTATATGGAGATCCTTCTACTGTATATGGATTATGCTGTGAGAGCCCAAACATGCTTACTCAGTTATTCGTTATGTGAAAGTCCTATGATGTCTATGACATATGACATCATACCCTTTTATGCCCATACATGGAGATCCCTGTCTGTAGAACCAGCCACCCAGATATGGGCTGTCTTGGCCATATATGGATTATGTTAGTGTGGTATGTGGCCGATGTGGCCTCCATATATGGGCATTCCAATATGAAGTCCTGTTAACACAGCGGGTGCCCACGAGGTGTTAACGCGTCAATCTCTTTGATCTTTACGAGTGCCCAACGACGCGTTTGACACGTTGTACAGTAAACTATACTGTACTGTAGCTACTGCACTTGGCTACCGCGGTGATAAAACAACTCCATTTCCCAACATGCAGCGCGCAATTACGTCACCCGGACGTGCTGTGTGGCTCGTTGACTTCCTGTTTAGCGGCTGCACAAAAATGCTGTTTTCTCCGGATTCTCTTCCTTTTTTCTTTTTTTTCTCAAAACGGCAGCCTCTTCTACCGGCCGTAACACAAACACTGTGGCTTAGAAATGATAAAAAACGGTCCTGACTGAAAGAAAAGATTTTCGCGAAATAAACAGGACATACTCCGATTACATTTACTCGGATTACTTTTCTCGCCAGTACTCTCGCCGGTAGGTAAAATGACGCGTTGCCATGGGCACGAATACATTAAGACGTCAGAGATCACGTGGGCAGCCGATGTGTTAAGATATGGGCTTAATATTGATGACATCAGGGAACTCCATATATGGGCATGAAGGGGATTCTGTTAGTGTGACATCACAGTGAAGCCAGAGCGTGATGTCAGAGCAGCAAACCCATTCTGTGAAGAGTGGTTCCCCTGACATCACAGTGATGTCAGAGCATGATGTCAGAGCGGCAAACCCATAGACCTGTGATGTCACAGTGATGTGTCAGGGGAATCACAGTGTCAGGCGTGGCCTACAGACGGAGATACGCGGACAAGTTGTGCTGGTTTTCATACTTTACTGCGACCTACGGTGGCAATCACACCAGTGTGAACTGAGCGGTGGTGTTCGTTAATTTCAAGGCTGTGTCTCAGTGGCGTTTTTTTCAGAAAAAGCTAAGGTAAGCTAAGGTATGGCTGGTGTCTTGCACGTGCGCGAAGGCGCACGTGCAAGACACCAGTCATGTTGCCATACCTTAGCAAGCAACAGGCATGATACATTTATTTTAAGAAGTACATATCTATTTTTCCCCCCCAAAATGTCTACGGTTTCTTGGGCTGGATATGGCAGCCTGGAACGGTTGTTCAAGTGCAGCTAAACTTGGCATGTTAGTAAACGTGCCACAATTAACAATAATGAATTGCACCTGTGCAGCTGACCTGCGGAACCTGGGAATATACCATTCTGTCAAGATGGGGAGAATATAATTATAATACCTTGTTATGCCGGCTCTGGTGAATGCTAACCTGGTGAATGCTAACCTGCAGACTCTAGTGAATGCTAACCTGGTGAATGCTAATCTGGTGAATGATAACCTGACGACTCTAGTGAATGCTAACCTGGTGAATGCTAACCTGTAACCTGGTGAATGATAACCTGACGACTCTAGTGAATGCTAACCTGGTGAATGCTAACCTGTAACCTGGTGAATGATAACCTGGTGAATGATAACCTGACGACTCTAGTGAATGCTAACCTGCAGACTCTAGTGAATGCTAATCTGCAGACTCTAGTGAATGCTAATCTGGTGAAATGCTAACCTGGTGAATGCTAACCTGGTGAATGATAACCTGGTGAATGATAACCTGATGACTCTAGTGAATGCTAACCTGCAGACTCTAGTGAATGCTAACCTGGTGAAATGCTAACCTGGTGAATGCTAACCTGGTGAATGCTAACCCGGACCAACGGTGATTAACCCACCGAAAGACCTGCAAAAAAACACTCTCTCCTACACACTAAAAACGGATGCGTTGAAAATAACCCGATCTGGGTTGTATTATAACCCACCCCTGGGTAACTATTGGACCTACCCAACAGTAGTAAATCTTACACAGAAAAATGGGTAGGTCCTTTCTACCCAGCACGTAGTAAGATATTCTACCACATCCTGGGTAGAATTTTTTACTCAGCTCTGGGTCAACCACTATTATTTAGTATATATTTTACCCACATGTGGGTAGAATATTTTACTCATCGTAAATGACCATGCTAATATTATTTGACATTAACATAAGATAAGATTTGTTTCAGGGTTTCTTTCTCAGATAATTTGTTCCAAGTAGAGATGCAACGTTCGTGAACGAATCGAATCTTCTGAACGGCTCTTTGAAGTGAACGATGGGATCCGGTTCGCGGAGTAGGGAGCCGTTCATTTGGCTGAATTGGCTCGCGACGCGGTGCGGCGCCGCGATGCGCGGTGCGGCGTGGCAATGTGCAGCTATCTAGGAAGCAAATTAAGACACTACAGTTTGATTTGATCATATTTAGACAATTATTAAGCGATTTCTATAATTAAAACGTCTCCATATTGCTTGGGAAGTCCACAGCCGCATTGAGCCGGTTGTGGATCCACAACTCCCGAGGGAACAAGCAGGTTTCCGTCGGGGCAGGTCAACAGTGGACCAAGAAACACTTCTCACGCAGGACATTGAAGACAGCTTCCAGGCCAACGAGAAAGCTGGGGTTGTGCTACTGGACCTGACAGCCGCGTACGACACCGTCTGGCACCGTGGACTCCAACTCAAGCTTTTGAGGACTATTCCTGATCGCCATATGGTGAACTTCATGATGGAAATGCTGTCAAACCGCAGCTTCATCCTAAGAACCAGTGATGGTCAGCGAAGCAGGCTCAGAAGATTGAGGAATGGTGTCCCTCAGGGCTCAGTCCTCTCCCCGATGCTCTTCAACATTTACATCTACGACCTACCGGAGATAAAATCTAGGAAGTATGGGTATGCAGATGACCTAGCCATTATGCTGCGACAACCAACCTGGAAGGCAATGGAGGACGGTCTTAATCAGGACATGGACATCCTGGTTGACTACCTCCGAAGGTGGCGCCTGCAGCTCAGCATAGGCAAGACGGTGTCGGCATCATACCACCTCAATAACAAAGAGGCAAAAAGGGAAATTAACGTGTGTGTTGACAACAAGTGCCTGGAGTTCCAGCAAGCCCCAAAATACCTAGGGGTACGCTTAGATAGAACACTGTCCTTCAAACAACATCTTGAAGATGTGAGGGCCAAGGTCACATCAAGGGTCTCTCTCATCCGACGTCTTGCTGGTACGACCTGGGGAGCATCTGCCACCACACTACGAATTTCCACCCAAGCCCTAGTCTTTTCGGCAGCTGAATACTGTGCCCCAGCCTGGTGTAGGAGCCCACATGTCAAAAAGGTAGACTCCGTAATAAACAACTCCCTTCAAACCAT